>NC_142540.1:1066333-1218666 GCF_056151865.1 Erythranthe guttata
CCTTCCAAATAATTAAACACACAAAACCCTAACTAACTGTACAACGACTGTTTTAACTACTTAAACAATTGTAATATATATACATACATATATATATATATTGTTTACCTTGGAAATCTTGAGGAGCGCAATTAGGTGATGATGTCGGAAAATGGGTGTGGTCGTCGTGGTTACGGAACATGGATTCTGGGATGAAGGCCATTGTTGTTATTGATTGATTAACACTAATTAAACCGAGGTTTGTTTATGAAGGGTTCTAATTATATATTATTATATATATCATTCACGCAGTAATATGTGTGTGAGTGTGTGTGATTTTGTTGATGGTGAAAATGGAGAGGCTATGGAGGGGAGAGATTTTGGAGGAGTGGGAACATGGGGTGGCAAGACTGGTGGACAGCGATAATCTATAATCTCTCTGCACAGACAGACATACAGAGAGAGAGAGAGAGAAGTGTTATTTATTGTTCATGAAAGAATCTAGATAAAAAAAAATTACCTGCTGCAAATGTGAAAATTTTGCTGCTTCTTTTTTTTTTCTATTTAATTTTATTTTTTGTGTGAGTATATATTTATTTTAGGGTATATTACAACTACCATGGGTATGATAAAATTACGAAAATTCCCTCTTTTTTGGATACAACTATAATTTTTTTTATATGTCCACTCTTGCGGTTGTAAATTTAGTGGAATCTTCTTGATTATATGGAGTATTATATCACTTTTTACGCGTTTTATCCCATTCGAGCTCCACATTTTGAAGCATGATGATCATCATAACATGTATTTTTTGGCTTGTATATATCAGATTGTGGTGCATCAAAAACTGTATTTATACACAAACTAGAGCACATTTCACGGAATCTAGATGATTATGTTGAATATGACACCATAAGGTTTGAGGTGTAAGAAGATTGATTGTTGAGGGTAGATGTAATAATCCAAACGAGAGGGGGTTTTTCGTAATTCGACCATACTTCATGAGTGGTTGTAATTTACCCTTTATATTTTTATTTATTTATTTAGAATATTTGATATTATGGGAAATAAAATTGATGATTGGTGGAGTTTGTATGGGTGGAAACGGACAGAAAAAACTAGCAAGGATATTAATCCAAAAAAGAACTCATCTCGTTATCAAAGCACCTTTCAACATCATTCGTAGACTTGAATATTTTTTTTTTTATTATTATTTTTATGGCAAATTATTGCTCATTTAATTTTTATTTTATTGTTCTTGAACGTGAATTCATTAATTAAATAAATACAAAGGAATGTCTACAATTGACACCTAAATTTATTCGGTACTACTAGTAATTTTTAATTAATCTTTTGTTCTTGGGTATTCAAGTATATATATATATATATTGTTTGTTTTTCTTCTTTCTTTGTGTTGTAAGTCGTCTTTAAAATGTAATTTTATTAACAATAAGGATACACTCTTTTTTTGTTGCGATAGAAGTCCCTCTTGATCTTGCATTTTGCAAAAATACCCCGCAATTTTATAGGTGTTAACTTTTAGGTTCATGCGAATAGTGTGGACGCGTCTCTGAACATTTCAAGCGTATCTCGAAATTGTTTATAGTTGATGAGAAATTAATATGCACTAAGTGAAAACGTCACTATTGAAAAATGAAGAGGTAAAATTTAAACGTTCGTTTGACTAAAAAAGTTTCGTTTTCAGACACCTACTCAACCGAATAGGTTAATACATTTCCAACTCTTCATTTTACATAGGATTGTGTCGAATTTACGACATTTAAATATTTTTGGACAAAAATGATTTTCTCTTTTGTATTGCTTTCGGTTTTCAAGAGTTCAAAATACATTTAAGTGTTCGTTGTTTACAAACTTTATAGTGCTAACTTGTTAAAATCAGTTCGTTATTACGCACCAAAACAAACAAAAAAAATCCACACATAAGTATCATATTTCAAGAATTGTAGGACCTAACCATCTTAATTAACAAATTCTTAATGATGAGATTGAGAATGATCTCAATCGGAAAATAGTGCAATTTCCTTTTTTTTTTTTCTTTTTTCCAAACAACACAAATTGAGGATAATTAGATATTGCACCTGATTATTTTAAACTGAGTCGATTTTAACACATAATCACACACGCACGCGATGTAGATATGTGTTTAGTGGACAATTATGTAGTTAAATCACATTTGAAATCCACCCGATATAAATAATCAGAATCGAATCGAGTTTTTCAGTTCCAGAATAAAATATGTATATATAGCTGCTATGTTTCCCAAAAATGGTGCCTCTTATATTTCGTCATTTTAAAGCAAAACGTTAAAGAAAAAAAAAGATAGGAAAAAGAGTTAGGCAAAAGATTGAGAAATGAAATGGCACCACATTCCAAAATAAAACGAACCTATGAAAATCGGGTGACACCTAAATCACTCATTCTTGGAAATTTAAATTGCACTCACTCAATAGTAACCACAAATGTCTCTCTCATTTCATTAATTAATAATATCTTGCAAACTGTGGTTTTCATTAGTTTGGTGTAATTAATTTTACTAATTAAATTCATTTCCAGAGAATGTCTTGATACCCCGCATCTTTTTTATTCTCTTCTTTCATTTTTTCTTAGGGTTGCAATGTAATTTTGCAATTCTTAATATAATGCATATTACTATGATATATGTATATACATCCATGTTTTAAAAACCGAACAGGACGTTGACCAGGAGAAGCTATTGGGTCAGGGTTTGATCGGGCGTAATCGGGGTTCGACCGGGTTTTGTTTTATAATGGTTTAATATTGTATTTGTGTGTAGGTGTGGGTGAGAAATGGGTGTAATACTATAGGGAAAAAGGGTTTTATTAGGCATAAAAAAAATAAAAAAAAAGAAAAATCACATGGGATACTTAGTTGGAATGTTTGATTGGAAATCCTTGGTGTCTCCATATTTTCCTCTTCCTCTGTATCTTCTCCTTCACATGCTTCCCTCTGCCCATGTGCCTTTTCCCCATTCAATATATATATATATATATATATATATATATATATATATATATATATATATATATATATATATATATATATATATATATATATATATATATATATATATATATATATATAATCTCGACATTTATTTATTTATTTAGTATTTATTTCAGCCACTAATCTTCTTTCTTGCACCTTCTCTGAAAGGTGAAGGTTAAACTTTTTTATATATATACTAGTGTGTGTATACATATAAAAATATTGACTTGTTGGAATATTTATTTTCTACAAGTACATATATACGCTACCCATCAAATAAATAAATAATACAGTTTTAAAAACTACAATCACAATGTTTCAAGCCGATCGTCACTAATTGATCTTTGTCCAACATTAGACTTTTGCAAACAATAATTTCGGTACCCGTGGAATAGGTTTATTTGATGCTACTGTTGGCCGAAAACTTACACGCAAGTGCACGTATCGTACAAGTAATAAAGTGGATTTTTAAGTCCAAGTATCGATCCCACAGAGAATATTTAATTATCTGATCGCTAAATTCTACCAATTGCTATCAAGCCCACCCTACACAGTCGAAAGATGATTAACAAACTAAATTAAACAAAAGCAATTAAAAAGACAAAAGCAAGAAACAAATTAAGCACGAAGATTTATCAGAGTAAACAAGCCTAGGATTTTATTCTTCCCCCCTATGTGATTATTATTCCCCCAATTCCTTCAATTATGCAAGCAATTAACCCGGATTATTAACCTGAGATGCTAAAATAATCATAACCCGCTTCCGCGTGTATTACGATTCTAATACTCTAGATTCAATTACTATATTCCTATGCAATTAATTCTAGAACACAGTATTAAGCACAAATCTCAATAATGGCTACCTAAGAGATTAACTATATTCCTATGTTAATACCACAAAGGCTCTTCTACCACAGTTCTAATTATTAACCCGATCTTCCGATTCATGCGATTAACAATAACATAAAAGCACATAAGTTGATCAAGTTCATGCACTTAATAAAACAAGTAGAAGAAATAATATGGAATTAAAACTTGCATAAAATCATAGAATTGGGTTCATAAATCCTACATATATAGGGTTCGAAATAAAATCCTAGAAAAAGAAAATTAGCTACTCATGATTAAAGGAAAAACACAAATAAAATAAGTCATAAACGATAAATCTATGTTTAGAGTCTTCGAATTCTTCGTCTTCGTTATTGCTTTGTTGCTCTCCAAATTGCGTAAAAAAATCCTCAATTGTGTGCTTGGCTTGTTCTTATATAGGGTGAAGAACTTGGGGAAGAAGGCAGCTTCCTTGTGCAATTAAAATTCTTTTACTGCGCAACTTCGGAGTCTCGGACGGGGGTCTCACAATTTGCACTAAAACTGGGACGGGGTCCGACCTTTAAATCTTCAAAATTTTGATATTTTCACTTTTGACCCATATTTTCGCCAAAATTGCAGTTTTGACCCCATACTTTTCCAATTCTTCAATTTGTACCTAAAATACAATAAATCAACTTTTTAAGCACCAATTATCGTTAAAACACACCAAAAGCCCAAATGAAAAGGTACGATAAAGTGTAAAAATATACACTTAACAGCTACATTCAATGAAATGCATCGGATGATTACTAATCGTGATATGTACATGATTACGCATACATCCATGTATATTTGTGCTTAACGTGACGTTATTTTACCATAACAATGGTTAAAAATCACCAGGTATAGTATCTCGTTGACCATCGTTCGAAATACATGTTTTCCGTTCAGTATACACAGCTAGTTTAAAACGTTTATTACTAACATATCCCTATATATGTTTTTATTAATTAAAAGATAAAAGATAAATTAATTCTACAACATTAAGTAAGGCCTAATTCAAATGGCCCATTAAGCCAAGTTTACTTTTAGATTAAGAGTTCGGTAATCTGTTTAAACCACAAAAAAGCCCTGTACTAATGTTTTAATGGGCCATTTTGGCCCAACTTAGTAGTGGATCCGATTTTTTTTTTCTTTTTTTTTTTTATTGTACTAATATCCTTTTTTTTTTTTTTTTAATTTGTCACACACATGATAACCATGAATGAAAGCGTTACGGTTGAGTTTATAGTTATGAACAATAAATCGACAAATTTAATTAATGTAACGTACTAAGCAATGTGTTAGGCAAAGGTAAAACCCCATACATAAGCAATCGACTCGCTAAGAAACATGACGTAATATTTTACCAGCCAACCAAATGTAATTGCCATTTTAAGTTATGAAATTCCAACTGTTTTAAATTCAACAATTAGATTTTTTATTTTTTTGGCATTAAACTGCTTTTAAAGGAATTTGTTGCAGCAACGCAGTCCTTCATCCTTCACCACCAAGAAAAATGGTTAATATGTAAAATTAATAATTGAAGTTATTATTTTGGTTAAAAAAAAACGGAATTTGAGAAAACTATTCTGGTAAAATATCTAAAAATGGATATTGAGTAAAAGGCGGAAGTTTAAAGTGAATGCGCCACGTGACAATCACGTGAAGATAAGTTGCAGAGATGATGAATAGCATATTCACCAATCCCAATGCGCCACGTCAGACGTGTTGTCCTTGCTGTCAAACTTTCTTCCCTGTCCGTACTACCCCCCTATCATTAGTCCACTCCACACATTTTTTACATGTATATATATTTCAATTTATTTGGATAGTTAATCATAAATTCGTAATCTATATCGAAAATTTATAAACTTGATATACATTACCAGAATTTAGATTTGACCTAATACTAAAGGGAAAAAAAAATTAAACCTCTGCGATAAAAAAAGAAATTATTTAATTTTTTGCCATTTTAAATTTCTTTTTTGTGGAAGACTGATTCAGGTCAACCATCGCAAACGGCGGCAGAATTTAGATTTGACCATCCCATTTAAAATTAAAAATTAAAAAAAAAGTATTTTCTCTTGCGTACTTCACGCGCCTTCGTATTAGTATGTGACAATAATTAAATAAATAAAATACCTATTGCGCTCCAAAAAGTTATAAACAAATAAACCAAATTGGACCCAACCCAACAATCAGTATCAACAATTATATTATTTCAATACCTAATTTTAATTGTTATTTTTCATCCACTTCCTATTTGTCTCAAAGTGGCAAACAATTATACCTCAAATTTAACCAAATTAATATCTTTTTCAAGTGCCTTTCTTCTACTTATGTTATTGCTTACAATTTTATCATTGTTTCCAACTTATTATTTAAAAATAAAATAAAATAAAAAATAAAATAGTTTAAAAACCCATCGTAAATAACAAGGTTGCCAAAATCGAAATAACGATGAGAAATTAAGCAACGCCTTGTTACAGTTATGAGGGGAAAAAGTAGTTATTCATTTTTTTGGGTTTTAGATTCATGAAAATATTGTCTAAAAATTAAATTAAATTAATGTAGAAATTAAAACACAAAAAGTTGGGTGATTGAAATTAAGAAATTGTGCGTGCGCACTAATACATACATTGTGCGGAGTTTGAGCAATTCAAGCAATAACTCCCGCATTCTCCGATTCCTTCCTTCCACTCCCTTTCTGCCACATCCACTCTTTTTTTATTATTATTATTATTTATTTATTTATTTTATTAATTATTCCAATTAAATTTATTATTTTACAGACACATCTAAAAGCAAAAACATTCCATACCATGTCCAAGTAATTTTTAAAAAAATTTAAAATATTTTTCAATTTGTTGTGCACCACTCACTATACATCTTGCTGGAAGTGTCTTTTGAATTTCATTCAATTCAATTCCCTTCTCTCTCTCTCTCTCTCTCTCTCTCTCTCTCTCTCTCCTCTATTTCATGTCTTTCTAGAGAGAGAAAACCAGGAGGAAAGAAGCAGACATCAGTTAAAAGGATCTTTTTTTTTTTTTTTCCTTTTCTTCCTTCCTTCTCCAGTTTCTCCGATTCAAACTTTCTTACACATCGATCTTTTTTTGCATGACCCGATTGTCGATTTCTTCTATATTCATCGTCAACCTCGTCACTCATGCATTAAATTCGTTCTGCTTTTTTTTTCATTTTGTCAGAAAGATTTGATTTTTATTAAAAAAGGCATCCCCAATTTCATTCTGGTAGTATTTAATTTCTTGAAATGCAAGCGCACAAAATCCCAGTACTTCCCTCGATCGCTCCAATTTTATTTTAAGATTATCTTTTTGTTCGTCTAGAATCTTGTAATTCTCTAACAAATCCATCACGCAGCCAGCTCATTCATAAAAGAATGTCCTTTTACACCCTTTCCCAAATCAATTTAAATAAACAATTTTAGATTTTGTTTTTAAATCCTGTTTAATTCATCAATCTCTGTTTATTTATTAGGGTTTTTTTTTTAATCCCCCTTTTGCTTGTTTCTGCAATAATGGGTTGTGCGTCGTCGAAAGAGAAGGTATGCCGGAATTGCCAGGCACCTTATTCTCCGGTGAGGCGGAGCTATTCAATGCACGTGCACCACCCGCCCCAAAAAACAGGGGACACCTATCACGTGGTGGCGCTCACTTCATCCACATTGGGTTCTTTAAAGCTCGATCCATCATCGATTCAAATCCATCAAATTCCCGAAAACAAAGACGACGGCGAAGATTCCCCGCCGAATCAGGATCAAATCGTCGTAGATGATAATAAAACCGATGCGAAAAAGTCGGCTAGAGAGGAATTTGCAATGGGCATGATCGAGGCCAAGACTTGGTCAAACATGATCAACGAGAAAATCCCGAAAATAATCCCGAAAACGCCCATCCGAACGCCGCCCGGTGAGCCGGAAATGATCAACGCTTGGGAAATGATGGAGGGTTTAGAAGACATTAGCCCTCTTAGGCCGCCAGCTCATCATTTTCGTAGCTTCTCGTTTCATGTGCCGAACCGCTCGAGTCTAGCCTCCATCGATATCGAAGATCAACCAACTCCAAGAGTGAAAGAGAAAACCGGAGACGAATTATTTCCAAATAAGCCCTTGTGGTTGGATTTAGCAGAAACCGATTCGAATTCGAATTCGAACACGAACTCCAACGACACTTCAATAGTCTCCGAATTCGATCCGGAAGTGATCGCCTCGTTCCGAAGAGCACTAGAGGATCTCCCACCAGCCAATCCGTTCCACCTCAAATCAACGGACAAGATCGCGCCACGCGGCACGGAGAAGTTGATCGTGTACTTCACGAGTCTTAGGGGAGTGAGGAAGACGTACGAGGATTGTTGCCACGTTCGAGTAATCTTGAAAGGGTTGGGCGTTAAGGTAGACGAGAGGGACGTGTCTATGCACTCGGGGTTCAAGGACGAATTGAAGGAGCTATTGGGAGAAGGGTTCGGCAAGAAAGGGTTGCCTAGGGTTTTTCTCGGCAAGCAATGCGTCGGAGGCGCCGACGAGATTCGAAAGTTGAACGAGGATGGGAAGTTGGAGAAGTTGGTGGAGAGGTGTGAGGTGGTGGACGATGGCGGCGGAGGTGGCATTGGCGGCGGAGGTGGAATTGGCGGCGTTGTTTGTGAGGCGTGTGGCGATATTAGGTTTATACCATGCGAGACGTGTTCGGGGAGTTGTAAGATATATAACGAGGGAGATTACGATGAAGACGAAGAAGAAGTTGATTATAGTGAGCATGATGAATATGGTTTTCAGAGATGCCCTGATTGCAATGAAAATGGACTTGTTAGATGTCCAATTTGTTGTGATTGAGTTTTAATTAATTGTGTGACATAATATATTTTTCAATTTTTCAATTTTTGATTTTTAAATTTTTGGGTGTGAGTTGGTTGTGGTGTACAGTGAGAAGTTTTGATAGTTTGATTAAAGAGATATTTGGGAAGAAAGTGAAGAAGTTTGTTCACTTTGGTGTTTGTTGTTGAAGCTGAAGACTACATGTAATATAATGTGATGTAATGTAATGTAATGTAATAGTTCACCTTCATACATACACATACATGTTTTGTTTTAAGGATAAGCTGTTTGGTCATGATTCTTATTTGTTGGTCTGCATTTTTTCTGTTTTTTTAATTTATTTTAGAATAAGGTATGATTGAGTGAAGATGGCTAGTGTTTGTTAATGAATATATTTTTAAAGTATAGTAATTAATAGGTTTAGAACGTGGTTGTTTCATTGTGATTAGCATAAGATATTACACCAGAAACAAAAGGTTGTCTGAAAAAATAAGGTGGAAAGTACGAAAAAGTCTGGTTGTTGAAAATGAAAGAATCTAAAAATATTTGTGTATTGTAAACTTTTTATAGTCCTATCTACAGATGTAGGCCGGCTTTTATTTTTTATTTATTTTTTTAATTATTTTTTTCTCCCCAAAAGTTTATTTTGTGTGTGTGTGTGTGTGTGTGTGTGTGTGTGTGTGTGTGTAATGATGTTGAAGAAACAAGAAGGATGATGCAGATTAGGTGAGATTTTCCTGGTCAGAGGAGTAATTTGTGTGTGAATAGAATAATTCATAATTAGGTTTTTGCAGTCAATATTTTATTATAGTAAAACTAGAGCATATTGACCACATTGTACTATAATCCAAGAATTATAATATTTTCAATGAGACCAAACTCGAAAACTATGGTATTGAAATGCCGGAAAATTAGGATGATACACAATATATCGGGCGATTATTAACCGTTGATTATAGCGTATCAATAGGGCGCACTGAAGTTGAATGCAACAAAAAAAAATGTGATGCTAAAAATAGAATTAAATTTAGAAGTAGAGCCATAAATATAACCACAAAGCACTTAACATCACAGCTGATAAATCGGCAGTTAACTGAATTGATTGATCATCTTTATATTATGCAACAACTCCACCATATTACACTTTACCAACTTTGATTTTTTCCAATTCATTTCAGTTATTCATAATTTATGCATTTTTAAATATAAAATATATTTATAAATTATATACGTTTATTATCAGTTATAAGTTATAACCAAGACCTGATATTGACCTTTGTCCAAGAATGTGATAAATTATTTACATGTCTTGTGTGTTATATGCATATATATATTTGTTATTTATTTTAATAATTATTTATAAATTTTTTTAAAAGAAATACATGCCCATGTATTATACTGCATATGAATAATTGAATACTGTAGAAAATGGGTTACAGTTTGATATATTAATTAAATGTTATTATATAGAAAATAAAAAATGGTTTTAATTTATTGCAACTTTACGTTTGATGTATAAGTTTTCATTTTTTTTTTTTAATAAATATCTAATTTCAGAAAAAGATATGCGTCATAAATCATAATGATAATAAATCAAAACCATGTGGGGTGTTTAATTAGGGAAAATCACAAGAAGATATATAAATAAATAAATAAATAAATAAATAAGTCAGATTTCATGTGGCTTTTATTTTTGAAGCATGCTTGCTAAATTATTTTCCACAACTTGGCAGCATTAAAACTGTTCGTTGAAACAGTGTCTACATATTAATTAATACAACAATTAAATAAAATAAAAATCTCGAAAAAAAAAATAAAAAATCTATATTTAAAAATATTATTTTTGGGCACCTCTGTTTCCCAATTCAGCAGCAGCCTTAGCTGCATGATCTAAAACATCCGATACCCAAAGTGCCCCTTTGGCGAAATAACTGCTGCTAACTACCGCGCCGGCAGCGCGCGCAGCCGTTTTGCCCGTGAAAGAAGCCACCGCTTTAGTTGTCTCGTATACATTGTACTTTTGGTCCACATATCTTACTGTCTCGATTCCCGAGTGGAGTTTATCGGTCAGTCCGATTCTTTTGCTGAGCTCGGCGACCTTGGCTGCTGTGGTGGACGAAACTTGATGCGATTGGTCGAAAGCTCTTGCTTTATACAGCGCCTCTTTGCTCAATACGTAGCCCTTCGAGATCATGGTTTGCACTACTCCTTGCACCACTGTTACAGCTTCTCGAGGAGTCGACACAAAGTTGTCCGAGCGTGTGGACTGTATATAACAAATTACTAAAATACCCTTGCAAAAAGTTTGAATGTTATGAAAGAATGTCGTATCGTATCGTACCGTTGAGTTATTAGTTGTGACATATGCCTCTTCGAAGTCGTAGAGATATGGAGATGGATCGATATTATGCGTTCCGCAACTGGTTATTGTTACTGGCTGATTAGCAATTTCGGATCCCTGAATTTGAAATTAAGGAAACGAAAGACGTGTGATCATTGTGAAGCAATAGGATTCTACAAAATGTGAATTTGGATTGAACAATTTCGATTTGGAGGGAGGATTTTCGGAGGGAATCGAGGGAGTAAGGATTTTAATTCTAATCCTATAATATCATCAACGATTTCAAGACCTCAATTCTTGCTAATATTTTTGACATGATTGCATAATAAAATAGTTTTTTTTTATTTTTCGTTTCTTCGAAAATGTAGGGAATAATACATGTTATTTTGGGGTAAGGATGACTAATGAAGCATCACTTACACTAAGGAAGAGCGCAATTTTCACCGAATAAGCTTCGTCGAATTCAACGTACGCGATCGAAATGTCGGCACTCATTCTGGCATCAAAATTCAAAATCGTCAAGTTAAGTTAACACGAAAACAATAATAATAATAATAATAATAATGTCGAAGCAAAGGCAGTACAATACAAAACCTGTTGATTTCGAGGTGTTTGATATTGCCACAATTAAGGAAGAAGTGGTAAACATCTTCCCAAAGCACTTGTGCAGAAAGCCCAATCACTTCTACCATATATCTACCCTCCATTTTTTCTTCACACTATTCAATCTAATAAATAAAACAACAAATCTAATTAACTTATTATAATACACCAACATTAATTAATTAAACCACAAAACAAAATAAAAACAAAATTTCTCCATACAATTTTCTCAGATTAATTCTAACTTAACAAAACAGAGCACACAGAACAACAACTTAAGATTTTAGATGATGCAGTCATTCAAAAGCCAGGCCCAAAACAGGTAATTATATCAAGAATACAGGGGTAAAACAGTCCAAGATAAAGAGGAGAATTACGCTTGCAGCAAACCTTGAGCAACGGCTTCAGATTATTTAGTGTGTGCAGTAGTACTACTTTGGTGTGTGTACTGCGTGTTGATAACAGTCAGACCAACTTGTTGTGCACAAATATCAAGTCGGTCACAAAATGATTTCCAATGACCAATCAAATCTTGCCAACTCATCATATATATATATATATATATATATATAAATATATTTTCATCAACTGGTCTTTGATTATGGATTGGTCTATGTCGGCCGCTGCAATTTGATTGGTCCAAATATTCGGCCCAAAATATTATAATTTAAATTGCTTTCAGGGTTCTTTAGTGGGCTCACAATTCCAGCCCACATAATTATTAAATATTACATAAATAAATTAAATATTCACTCAACATATTCCTTAACAAATTAAATTTGAAAATTTTATATTTAAGTACAGATAATAGGGGTAGTTTTCATTAGGCGGAGTCAGGATTTTAAATCCAGGGGCACCGAATGCATTAAAAAAACATGACAAGGGGGGCGTTAATACTAGTGTACACATTTTTTTAAAATTACTTGTATATAAAATAAATGAGATTTGAGAAATGTTAGGGAAGCCACGAAGCATTCATATTTACACAGGAACGAATTAAGGGAAGACAGTCAATAATTCAACATTTAAAGAGAGTAGATGGTGTGAAAATAATTTGGCCTAATTTTTTTGCTAATTAATTAACTAATTAAATGTCTAGTTAAATAATGGTGTATAGTTTAGGTACAAAAAGAGTTGATTATGGAGGTGATTGGTGAGAGTGATAAGCTATTCATTAATTAGAGCAATTAAAGGATGCCTTATTTGATTAAGACATAAGTTTTAATCAAGAAAAGCAATGTCATTTTCTATCCCCTGTTAGGGCTGCAGATTTGTCTCTAGGATTAATACACTAATCTCTCTCAACTACCAACATTATTTTTGTATTAAGCGTTTAATCACTTTCTCATTTGCATGTCAATGTTTTGTTTAATCATACCAAATTATGTTTTAATTGACAACCTGATTCGATATTTCTTGTACTAACTTGATGAGGTACGTATCAAAATTTATATATCTTTGATTATTATATTAATTAAAATTCGATAATCTGAATAAAAAATTAAAATAAAAATAAATAATGGAGATGCAAAATGAGGAAGCAAAATATCTAGTATTGATTCTGAAAATTGACAGCACGTATTGAGATAAAATTCTGGGAAGATGATGCGTAGTTAATTCTTTAAAAAGTTGACAAGTACAATTCGATACTCTAAATTTATTATATTTAGTATTAATACTCTCTGCAATAATAATTAATTTACTCAACGTTGATTCATTTACCTCCCCTGTACTATTCAAATATCCACTTATCCCCCTAAATTATATGTTGTACTTATTTACACCCTTCTTTAAGCTAGATGTATCATTCTTTTTTTTTTTTTTCAATAATAATTTAATTCAACTTCCATTATTTTACATACTCGTTTAATTATTATTACTTTTTTAATTTCCATTTGATTTTATTTTCCTTCGAATTTATAGAGCAAAAATATATTTTTCTCTTAAAAGTAAATTATAACAAGAAACCGCAATTAAAAATATAATCATTTTCGTTATCATAGACTTGAACATGTAAATTAATTTTAAATATCCATCTAATTGATTTCAAGTGTGGGCATTCTATATTTATATAATATAATGTATTAAATATTTCATTATTAATTTTTAATATTAGATTTATTTAATCAAAACAATACGCCATGATAAATTTTAAATCGTGAATATTAGTGTAAAGATTTTCGAATAAATAAAGAAAAACTATTGAGTGTTATTTTCACTCTATGATACTTTATATTTTACTTATCTTTAGAACAAATATCGCTTAAAAGAAAATATAATTAGATAGTCCAATACAAGAAAAAAAAAATGAGCAAAACATAAAAGTGAGTACACATTAATATTATAAGTACTAAAATATTTACTTTCTTATGAAATTGAAAAGAGTGAGACTCGTCTTAAGAAAAAATGGTATGTTTGGTATAACATGTAATCGAGGAGGGTAATTAAAGAATTTTATAGTAGAGGGGAGGTAAGTGAAGATTTTTTAATATAATAACGGGGGATAAGTGAATGAAATTAACCCTAAATAATTTCCAACAATTTAATGCCCAATTACATAAAATAAATAAATAAATAACACATAAAAAATATGAAACAAAATTAAGTGCATAAATTCCCATTTAATTAATACATCTTAATTACAGCATGCATCCATTATAACAATGGATACTCGATAATCATAATAATAATAATAACAATAACAATATATAATAAATCGAATACTACTACTTCATCACCACGGTACTTAATTAATCGAAGCAAAAAAATGGAACGAGCGACGACATCACCCTGAAGCTGCTAAGGATGGTATTAATAATAATAATGACTGCATATATATATATATATATATATATATATATATATATATATATATATATATATATATATATATATATAAAATAAAATAAAAAACTTAGATTAAACTCCTAATAATAGCAGCCTCAGGGCTCTCAGCATCAATGGAGGAAAGTAGTTGTGAGAGCCTCTCACTCAAATCATTCACCTCTTTGTGCAAGTTTCTTATGTAGTTACAAGTCTCTTGCAGCACCTTATTTGCAGATGCCTGTTCATATAATTAATACACATAACTTATTAATTAAATATATATATAATAACAAACAAATTATTTGCTTAATTATATATTTAATTAATTTTATGTGCATGCTTTTACATGCAACACTTTTTCAACTGTATTTAAAATATATATGTATATATGCATTAAAAAGGGAGTTATTTGAATTTCCATTTATGGGGAGGATAACAGTGACTCATAAGGAAAGAGGAATTTAATGAAATTTTGACTTCAACTTTATTTAGTACTAATAAACTTATTGCACTCAACTTCCACAAACGTTGCTCAATAATGCAACCCCCTCTTTTTTTCTTTTCTATACGTTCTCACTTCACACAAAATGCAAAAACAAACAAAAAATCATGTAATTATAATATGTATGTATATAGAATGTACGTATAGAAAATAATAATAAAAATATATATATACCTTGTTGGAGCGTCTGTTGGAGCGAATTTCGGGAAGGAGTTGATGAAGTTTGGAGACAAGATCAATGATCTGTTCATCTGTTATCCTGTTGTTACCACTTGACTGCCTTGACCTTGTTCTTCCAGACATCGATCGATCTTTTTAATTATAAATTATTATTTTATATATATGTATATACGTTTTTTTTTTAATTTGTGTTTATAAATCAACTGTAGTAAATGAAATTAGCTGAAAATATATATAGATGAGTTGATCGGAGGAGGAAGAAGAAATGTAGAGGGTAGAATTAAACAAGAAGAAAAAGGGGAGGGGGGTAATTGTATATATACTGAATTGTTAGATATGGACTACCTAGTTCATGTAATAGGCTATAGGTAGGGGGGGTGAGGGGGTGGGGGAGGGAAGATAAGAAGAAGAAGATGATAATATGTGTGTGTGCATTGAGAGATGGTTATTATAAAGTGAACTGGACCACCCACACACAAGAGAGAGAGAGAGAGAGAGAGAGAGAGAGAGAGAGAGAGAGAGAGAGAGAGAGAGAGAGAGAGAGAGAGAGAGAGAGAGAGAGAGAGAGAGAGAGAGAGAGAGAGAGAGAGAGATGAGTGATGTAGAGATGAAGAAGACGGGTGCTTCGGGGAAAAGCAGTGGTGTAGGAGAGACAAAGGGAGGCTCGCTCGAGTGGAGCCTGGCAGATTTGATGATCTCAAGCTCGTGTCGAAGTAAACGAGCGAGCTCGAGCTCAGCAAGCTCTAAATGTTGTTTATATCTGAAGCGCTAAATATCGTATCGATTTTTATTAATACTGTTTTTACTTTGGACGTGATTCGGGTCCTTTTGTAGTTTGCTTTTTGCTAAATTAAAAAATCGGAAATTGTAGAGGTTTGAAATAGCTTTTTAACTTAACTTGAATCGGGTAGATTGGATGTCCGGTGATAAAAGTATGCGTGAATGTGTTGCGTTTTGAATTTTAGATAACTAGTTTATTGATCCATGTATATATTTCTCACACGACATTCAATCTTGCTGATTCAAGTTGGATTAGCAAGCAAAGTCAAATAACTACAAATTGCGTGTTTTGAGTTTTGATTAGTTCAGCCTCGAAAATGGTCAAAATTATGTTTGAAGGTCGAGATATTATTAAAACTAAAACGGTATTTGGATTCAACCATATTTTTTTGAAGGGGTCATTATTGGATTCATAGTTGTGAAAATATATGAAATTAACTGAATTAATTTATAATCAAATTAAACCTCAAAATTAGCTTTTATATGTAATAAATAATAATGCGTTGAAATTTAAATATTTAGTTTAAATAACTAAAATTTTATTATTAGTGATGGGTGTAGGCCTTATTAATCATAAAATCAACTAGGCCCAATTTCATGCGGTTAGGCCCACAAAAAAATATAAAAAAATTTAATTAGTATCATGTATAAAATTAATTCATTAAAATTGTTATTTCCAATTAGAAACCGTATATGCATACATCGTACATAAATCACCTTTTTATGATTTTAAAAAAATTAAAAAAGAAATACATAAATCGCCTTTTTAATTAATTAATTTATTATTATTTTCTTTCTGTTGGCGATGTGGGCCCGTGTTATACTCAAACTCAAGTTGGCTTTAAAAGTGTTAGTTATTGTACTAACAAAAAGTGGGGCCCACATCTTTATGTGCATGTCTCAATAAACAAGACCATGTGATGATCATTGGACACTCATCACTTCTTTAATTTATTGGTTATCCTTTTATCAAACGCGATTTCTTATGACGTGTATGTATGTATTTATGCATGAAAGTATTTACAAAACTTTAAAATGGATTATTTTTCTAATTAAATTTATTTTGTTTTTTTTTTTTCTAATTAAGTCATTAGTTAAGTTTGGCATAATTTTGAGGTTCATGTTTTTTTTTTTTTAATTTAAATCATATATGGTAATAAATAGTGCAACACAAGTTAAATTTTTTTTTTGATTTTGTATGTATTATTCTATTAAAATAATACAAGAATAAATCCTTGAAAGAAAAATTAGTTCATGATTTTTTTTTTAAATTTAAATAAATCACAATCACCTAGATTTGTATGGAATGAAATCAAATATTGAAGAGTTGGAATTCGTTTAGGGTTTGATTGGGCTTTATCTCTTCGTTCTTAACACTTGTTCATACTTTATTTATTGGGGCTTAATATAAATCATTAGCTATATTAATATGATAAAATTTCCTTAACTAAAGAAATTAGGGGAAAAAAATCTCTGAGGGGCCCACCTAAATTGGATCAAATTTACGAGGCTCAAATTCTCCAAAGCCATTTATACTATATATCAAAATAACAAACTAAACATAGTATTAATATTATTAATATCACTACTTTTAATTCAAACTAAACAAATATTGTGCATAGTGTGACAGTATTGACAAGCGATCACGTGACTGGCACATGAGATAATCACTTGTATGTTTGGGGGTTGATAGGGACTAGAGGTTGGGGGTGGGTGTGTGTGGGGGGGGGGGGGGGGGGGGGGGGGTACCCCATTACTATGAAGAGATTGAAGAACAAAAATGGAAGAAGGTTCCACCAAAAGTCAGTCTCTCAATTAATTGTTTTCCTCCTTGTTAGAGACATAACCACGACAGTGTGGCAAATTTCTATTGTTAAAAAATCATGTCACATGTATTTCCGGGCCATCCACGGCACGCCACGTGGCATTTTTGTTTAATATGTAATAATATTATTAAGCAAAAAATTATACTCTAAAAAACATGCAACAAAAATAAATAAAAATAAGCATGGCTTTGTCGACCCCCCCTAGTCACGTGTCTGATGAATTTTGATGTCCCTAGTGGCTAGATGCCAGTAGGGGTCTCCCCTCCATGCCATAACATTTTTTCCTATTTTCTACTGTTCACATTATTATTTTTTTCATTATTATTTTTCAATTTTTTTTGTTACACTTTTTTTTTTAATTACCATCAATTTTATTTATTTTAAGGTCTAGTTTAGTTGGATTTTATTATGAAATTGTGTATTTTTTTTGTTCTTTAGATAAAATTTGTGCAGGACATGGTGTCAGGAATTGAACCAGTGACATTGACTCTGATACCACTATTAGAACCTCAGATCTAAGGCTGACAATCGGGCCATGTGAGTCGAGCTTGAGTCGGCTCAAGCTCACATACCATCAGGCCTCGTTATTATAGGCTCAAACTCACATATCATCGGGCCTCATTAGAATAGGCTCAAGCTCGACTCATGTATTTTTTCGGGTTTGTATCGGGCCCCATTACTATATAATTGTAATGAGTAATTTTTTTTATAAAAATAAGTGATGAACAAGATTTACCTCCATTGAAGCTAATAAAAAAAAACCCTAAACGATCATTGAAAGTTATTGGAAAAACATGAAAATAAAACCAAAAGAAGTAAAAAAAAAAAAGATTAGTAACTCTTATTATTGAAACATTTTATATTCTCAAATCTCGGTGAGATGTTGCATTTGATTCATATTTAACTTATTGCCACCGTCACTACTTAATTCCTTTCATTTTGACTTTTTTCTTCGCAAAATCAAATAATCTTCATAACTTGTATGTTGAGTCATAGTATTAAAATAATAAATATATTATATATTTTAGTATTATCCTAATCGGTCGGGCCTTATTCATGTTGAGCCATAGTAGGCTGATCAAACTCGGCGCGTAAATAAATCGAGTTTAATAAAATAGCTCAAACTCGACCTAGCTCACTAAAAAGTAGGCTCGGCTCAAATATAATCGGGCCGAGCCATCGGGCTTTGGTTAGGCCCGGCTCAATTGCCGGTCCTACAGACCATACCAATTGTCCTACAATCCATTCGTGGCATTAAATACGCAAATATTCTTAGCATTATAGCATATTCAGCACAGACAAGCGTCTACGGCATTCGATAGTGGATTGCCCATACACAAGCCTCCACACATGGACAATTGTTGTCAAAAGTAGGCTAACAAAAGGAAAACTATATAGTATGGAATTGTGTATGATGATGCTAGAGTTAGATCACCTTATATAGTTGAAGTAGGATGAACTGGAAGAGTAAAGTGGATCACTGACTCACGAGCTGGATGACCTTAAGATACCTGCGATCATAAAATACGTAAACTAAACCGGGCGGAAACCCCTCCTACGCTAAAGTCAGGTGTGTGGATAGCAAAAATCGTAGATATAATACGAGCAGTTAAATAGTTCGAATATTGAACGTACCTTAACAAATGAATTGTCATCTTTATATATTCAAGTTGGTTAGGCTGAAGTTACTTGATTGTACTTGTCCGGTTCAAACCTTATTTGAACATGATTGGGTTTCAATTATAGTTATCTTCAATATTGGATTCGTGACCCAATAAATACAGAAATTGTAGGTCCATTGAATTGGCCCAATTGAGCAAATAAGCGTATTAGACCTCTAGCTAAGTTTAATTATCCTAGTAAACAATGATAGGAGTGATAATATCATATTTTGACTAATAATTTTATTTTGATAACATTCAAACTGAGGCGTACGTAGATTAATTTTATTTTATTTAATTTTAAGACGTCCCACCAGATCAAATCTTGTCCTGCCATCAATTATTGAATAACATTACATTAATCATTACTTTCTAATTTGTACAATTGTTGATAACGATTCTATTATAATAGAATTTTTTTTTCTAAGGGATGATTAGCAATACACCCCTCATCTAGGTAAATGAGTTAAGAAAACCCCCTTCTAAAAATAATTAGAAAAAACCCCCTTACTTAATATCCTACTCAAATATTATTTAATAAACCACCCTTATTATCCCTAAGCCATTGCCGTTCTCTCTTTTTTTTCTTCTTGTCTTCTCGTCTTCTCTCTTCTGCCGTTCTCTCTTCTCCTTTTCTCATCTTCCCTCTTCTCGTCTTCTCTCTTCTCTCTTCTCTTGGCAATTACCTCCGCCATGGATTATCGGTCATAGGAAGATGCCTTTGTATTCGCCACCCAACTGGCCATGGCGGCGGTGTTCCCAGCAGCACTCAAAACCGCCGTCTTTAGCTCCGGTTATTTATTTTATTCTTGTTAGAGATTGGTTTCGAAGGAGAGTTGGATTCTGATAAGCAATTAGGGTTTTTTGGTGTAAAAACAGTTAGAATATGTAAGTGGGGTGGTGATGCTGTGGTGTGGCGACGACGTGGTGACGATGAAGAACAGATCTCGGGTTTTTTGGTGGATTGTGGTGGAAGACGGCGCAGAAAAAAAAAATCGCGCAGGCAGGGCCGTTAATCGACTATGTGGTTTAATCGACTATGTTCAATAGTCGATTAAGGCTTAATCGACTATGTTCCATAGTCGATTAAGGTTAATCGACTCTAGTTGTTAAATTTTTTTTTTCTTTATTGATTCCAATGTATAAATCAATTACAATGTTTGTATTTTTTTATTTTAAATATAATTGATTTTGGATTTTTTTTGTAATTTTGATTTATTATTTTTAATAGCTAAAATTTTAATCGACTATGCATTAATAAACCTGATAGAGAAAAAAATTAAAAAAACCAAAAAAAAATTAAATTCAAAATTAGAAACCAAAAAAAAATCAAAAAATTAAAGATTTTCCTTAATCGACTATGAAGCATAGTCGATGTTAGACTAATCGACTATACTTCATAGTCAATTAAAAAAACGGATAAAAAAAAATAAAAAATCGCGGAGCGCTGACCCAGTGATGAGGTGGTGGGCGGGGGTAAAGCTGGAAAACATAATGGCTGAAAATGGGTATGGACTTTTCTCAAATGGACTAAAATATTTTGGGCCTCCCTCAATTAAAAAAAGTAGTGAAGGGGTTTTCTCAAGAACCCCTTTTTCTAATTTGTGATGATTACTAATAAGTATACAATTACAGTAAGTGGATAAAATTGTATCATCATTTGATGTCATATTCGTAAATCTATATAATGTATAAATAATAAAGATTGGCAGACAAAAAATCTTATAAAATGATTAATATTAAATACTTACAGTTACTTGAGATTTTTTAGCAAATAATTATCTTATTAAATTTTTATAATACTGAATGAATAAAAAAGGGGGGGTTGAACAAGAAATGTCTAAATGTAATTTTGATGACATCCTGATTGATTTGTGAAACCGAATATTCAAATTAATCCAAAACACTAAAAAACAATTAAAAAATAAAACTGAAATAATCAATGTACCAACATAATACTGTAATAGAAGTCACTAATGTTCAGAGGTCCTAATCAATTATTGAAGACGAAAGCAGACATTGAAAGAACTTATCAAAACTTACTTAATTAAATAACATTTGTACAGTGCCAGACTCAGGACATTTTAGAAGAAACTAGTTTTTTTTTTTTTTTTTCATATATAATATATTTTTCATATTTTATGTAATAAAACGACACAATGCTGGTAGGGATGGCAACGGGGCGGGTTTTTTGCTATTCGGGTCGGGGATCCGTTGGACGGGTCAAGTTGCCTGGTGAATATATTGATAAAATTGAAACGATATTTAAATATATTATATAAAAAATAAAGTATTTGGGTATAAAATTGAGGCTCGAATTATAGAGAAATGAAATAGTTTATTTGATTTAAAGGGTTGAAGAAGCCCAAATAATAATAATAATAATAATAATAATAATAATAATAATAATAATAATAATAATAATAATAATAATAATAATAATAATAATATTGTGGTAGTAGAGCATTGCCTAATATGCTGGGCCTGGTGAAGGGGACCATAGTAATTAATAAAAATTCAAAAAAACGGGGACATAATAATTGATGAACAGTTATTTTCGGTTTCTGCATGTTCTCTTATTATATCACATGATTCACTATTTTTTCGTTTACGTACTAATTCACTATCCTATTTTGTCTCAAGTGGGTCCAACTCCTACAACTAATTATATACATTTATTTTAGGGGCTCTTTGAGAAAACCCCCTCATTATTTTTTTTAATTGAGGGAGGTCCAAAATATTTTAGTCCATTTGAGAAAAGTCCACACCCATTTTCAGCCATTATGCTTTCCAGCTTTGTCCCCACCCGCCACATCATCACTGGGTCACGCTCAGCAATTTTTTTTTTTTTTTTTTTTTTTTCCGTTTTTTTTCTTAATCGACTATGAAGCATAGTCGATTAAGCCTTAATCGACTATGCTTCATAGTCGATTAAGGAAATTATTTAATTATTTAATTTTTTTTTTGTTTTTTTAATTTTTTTTTTCTATATCAGGTGTATTAATCGACTATGATGAAGCATAGTCGATTAAGAATCTGCTACTAAACATAACAAATTACAACTGCGAAAAAATGCAAAATCAACTATATTTTAGAAAGAAAAAAAAATATACAAACGTTATAAATGATTTATACAATTGAAACAATAAACAAGAAATCCAAAAAAAATAAAAAAAACTGGAGTCGATCAACCTTAATCGAATACCAGAACATAGTCGATTAGCTTAATCGACTATGAACATGTACATAGTCGATTAAGGTTTCAGCCACAAATAAACCCAAAATCGGCCTCCACATCGTCCCCACACCACCCAGAGCTTCTGCCATGGCCGAACCCGTCATATTTTGAGCATGTTCAGCTCCACCAATTAAGAAAACTAATTTAATTTAATTTAATCCCAATCCTAAATTAACTTAATCCCAAAAGCAACACCAGAATAGAGAATATAACTGATTATATTCATTCTTTATTACTACTTTAATTTTCTGTGTTCGTTTTCATTTCTATTTGCTAGAGAGAGAAAGTTAGAGAGAGAGAGAGAGAGAGATTGATGTATAGAAATGGCGGGTTACGAACATCAGCAAGGCTCCGGCGGCGGTGGTAATTCTTCTCGCTACGTTCATCAGCTTCTCACACCACCGACGGACCTCCACTTGCAGCAGAGGCCGCCGCCGTTGCCTTCTTCTCGTCTTGAAATTCATCACGAGCCGTCTGCTAATTCCAAGGACGACGACGCCGCCGCTACCACCAGCTCCGGGGGTACTCCCTCCGCCAACCGCCGCCCGCGCGGTCGTCCTCCGGGATCCAAGAACAAGCCCAAGCCCCCAATTATCGTCACGCGCGACAGCCCCAACGCGCTCCGATCCCACGTCCTCGAAATCTCACTCCAGCTGACGCGTGCGCGGAGACGACGGCGGCGGCGGCGGCGGCGGCAGAATCCTCCTTACTCTCCTGTTGAGCTTTCTCCTGTTGAGATTTCTCACTAATTTGTGTGTGTGTGTGTGTGTGTGTTTTTATGTGTGCGAGAGAAAGAGGGGAGAGAGAGAGAGAGAGAAAGAGAGAGAAGAGATAAGAGTGAGAAAGGGTGGTTTGGGAATTATTAAATAATATTTGGGTAGAATATTAGGTAAGGGGGTTTTCTCTAATTATTTTTGGGATGGGGGTTTTTCTTAACTCATTTACCTAGATGAGGGGTGTATTGCTAATTATCCCTTTATTTTAATGGGATTTAATCTTAAAACAATATTCAGCTTGTTGGGCTTTAATTCATATTGGATTGGGCTATACAAAATTGAAGAAAGCCCATATGTAAGTGACCATATTAATCGTTTTATGGGCCAACTTTATTATTGCCTTTCTTTTTCTTTAATTGCAAAACTAGTGTTCATTTGTTTAATAATTTAATCCAAATATTTTATTTAACGAAAAATTAGATTTCACATTTATGTTACACATATAACTTCCATTAATACAGTGACTATTAATAATAATAAAAATAATAATTATTATTATTATTATTATTTTTTGGAACGTGATACATGATCATTAACAACGAGCCCCACATTTTAGCCCAAACAATAATTTATCGTGTCAACTTTTCTTTGGCCCAACCCAACTTTTCAGTTGTCACGTGCTCCTCACGTGAATATAACTTCCACCCAAAAAATACACTACCTTTTGGTACTCCATTAATTAATAATAATAATAATAATAATAATAATAATAATAATAATAAAATATATATATATATATATATTGCCCATCTATCATCCATCACCGGTTCTTTGAGATGCTACATCTGGTGTAGTATACAGGGTAATTATTAACCGTTGATATCATGAAATAACTTACAACTAAGCACATATACACATTGGTGTATGTAATTATATGCAGATCAACTTATAATCAGCGGTATATTTCACTGGGTGTAACATAAAACAAAACCATCACCATCACATAACATATATTTATTTAATTTAATGGGAAGATATATAGAGGGCCAAACTCAGAGGGGTTGTTTGGCAGTAATGTTATGCCACCCAACTTTTCACATTTTAACCACATGAATTGTCTCTATCCTCGTGTGTGAACATATTATTAGGCCTTGTTTGGGAGTAACGCATTTTTTTTGTATTGTCTCTGTAAACTAGTACTTCAGCCGTGACGTTTTTATATAAAATTGTTAGTAACATTAGTCTTTCTATTCGGACTTGATAATATCATTATATCACATTTACTCTTAACTCTCGACATTATAACGTATAATTGAGCATACCACCTCTAATAAAAATACTAATATTAATACTGATCCTATTATTTGTATCCGCGATTTAAATTTATAAAGAAAAAATAAACAATGAATTTACTTTCATGTGAAGAGAAGGGCATTGGGACCCAATTATCTCTCTTTAGATCTGTGAAAATCCAAATCTCTCTTCTGATTAAATATTGTGGGCCAAAAGGCCCCTAGTTTTGGCCCCTCTTAATTTCCAGCCCAATTTTCCATTGTTGCAGAACTTCTTCTTTTGCTTTTTTCCCCCTCTTTCACTTTCTATTACAAATAAGTCCATATTTAACTTTAAAAAGAACTGCTTGGTTGTCGTCTTCCGATTGGTGGCCTTTATTTTTCTTTGTATGACAACACAAGTACGCACATGTTAGGGTATCCTACTTTTTAGATGAATGCAGTTACTAATGTCACTTGGAGGCTGTCACCATTGTCTGCTCTGCTGCTTTTACAAACAATTGTACACTTTTTCTCTCTCTAAATTTAGTTATCAGATTGATCTAAACCCATGTTTTGACTAAAATGGTAAATTCGTTTTTTTTTTTTTTTAATTTATATTTTATTAATATTAATATTAAGAAAAAAAAAAAAAAGAGAATCTTTACTTGAGACCCTCCATGATACATTTTGGATATGATGATTAACTGGCCATGTTTTTGCTTTTGTAAAAAATATTTATTTAATTAGATAATTAAAAGCACATGGGCCAAATGAATGTGTTCTCCAGTATATCCTATAGTTTTTATGTCGGCCTCAAAGATTAAATAAAGAGTGTATAATAATTCAATAAATAAATAGAATAAAAAGAAAATGAGCAAAGCAAGCACATGTGATGTGAAAATCAATGGATAATTCATAATTCAGCAACAAAAAAGAGAAACAGAAGATCATGCATCAAAGTTAATTATTACAACATCAATTTTAGTGCAGAAAATCGTCACTAGGGATAAAGTTGTCTTTTACATACCAAATATCTACAACTATCACCATCATCATCATCATCATACCAATAAAAAAAAACAAAAAAAAAAGGTTAATAACCAATCACACCATCTTTTCTTCATATGCGGTGGTGCTGTAGTTGCAGCAGCTTCGAATAAGCACTTTCCGGCCGGCCAATCAGCTCATTATGACTGCCTTGTTCCACAATCCGCCCATCTTGAACCACGCCGATGCTGTGGACCCCACGTATGGTCGACAGGCGGTGGGCCACGAGCACCGTGGTCCGCCCTCTCATGAGGCGCTCGAGCGCCTCCTGCAGAACGCACTCCGACTCTGCATCGAGCGCGCTCGTGGCCTCGTCCAGCAAGAGAATGGACGGGTCCTTTAGTACTGCCCGTGCGATCGCGATCCTCTGCTTCTGCCCGCCGGAGAGTTGCACACCTCTCTCTCCTACGGGGGTTTTGTACCCCTCCGGCAAGCCGCTCACGAACGTGTGCACGTTCGCCGCCCGCGCAGCCTCGATCACCTCCGCCTCGGTGGCGGCGCCGTCTTTCCCGTATGCAATATTCTCGAAGATACTGGCGGCAAAGAGTGCCGGCTCCTGTTGGACCAATCCGATTCTACGGCGGAGCGATTTTAGGTTTAGCCTCCGGATATCTTTCCCGTCTACCATAACTTTTCCGGATAACGGGTCGTAGAATCTTTCTATTAATGCAATTACAGAGCTCTTACCCGACCCGCTCGCCCCGACTAGGGCTTGGCTATGGCCCGCCCGGATCCTCAGACTGAAGTCCTTGAAAACCATCACGTCAGGGCGAGACGGGTACGCAAAGTCCACGTGGCGTAGCTCGATCTCGCCGCGGATCGACTCGACGGTCTCCGCCTCGGTGTCGTCCGGGTCGATCCGTGTGGGCCTATCCAGGATCGAGAAAACCGACCCGACCGCTTCGCCGCCCCGGATGATCTCCGGGGCGAGGCTGACGGTTTCTGCGACGGAGTTGGCGGTGATGACTAGGACGACAAATACCTTGATGACCTTGGAGAAGGTGGAGACCCCTTTGCTAACGAGGTGGGACCCGTACCAGAGGATTAGTGCTTCGGAGGCGTAGAGAGCGAGCTGCGAGAGGCCGAAGAGTAGGCCGGAGCATTGGCTGCGGCGGAGGCTTTGCTTCTGCGGCAAACGGAGCTCGTTGGAGAATAAAGATAGAATCTTTTCTTGCGCGCTGAATGCCGCCACAGTTCGGATGTTGCTCACTCCTTCTCCGGCGATCATGCTCGTTTTTGCGTGGGCTTTGGCGGTGTCTCCTGCGAACCCTTTGAGAGATAGTTGCTGCGAAATCAAAGTAATGTTTAGTGCGATAATCGAAATGATTAATTAACATTGATTATAATTAACAGATTGATTAAAGATTGTATTTTTATTTATATTTTGGTCACGGGATGAGAGAATCTATCTCTGGCATGAAATAATATCTAGTGGGAATGGAAGATGGTGGTTGTCTTTCAAGAATCAATCAAACCCCATGCCAACAATATTCAAACAATTAACATGCGCCACAGAAAAGAAAAAAAAAAAATCAGACACAGAAAAAACTGACGCACACTGCTATTTTCTCAGTGTCAGCAAACTGAATGAATGCCTTTTACAGTACACAGTACAGTTAAAAAGGTAATAGTAAAAAATGGGGTGGCATCAAGAATTTTGTTAAAAAACATAAACCCCACATGTAATAAGATAACCTGCACACTTCTCAGTGCCCCCCCTTGAACTTGCTGAACAATAATAGAATTTTTACACACACCATACTTTTTATTTATTTTAATTTATTTACTATTTGTGTGTGAGTTTCAAGAAGTCATGAATCAGATTTAAAGGAAGGAAGCACGTGAGGAGCAACTATGTTGTGTATTCACACTCTTTGTCTTCTAGTGCCAAGAAAGATGTGAAACTTGAAATTACCAAAAACACCCTTAATTGAAGTTTGATTTACCTGAGCAAAGTTTGCTAGGACAAGAAGAGGAAATGTAGCAAGTATGAGCAGTGAAACCCTCCATTCGACGATGAATGCAACTATGAACGAAGTGAGTAGAGAAGTCATGTTCTGTAATATCACCGAAATCCTCTCTGCAATAGCCGATTTTACGTCCGCTGCATCGGTAGCTAAACGGTTTGCGAGTAGGCTCGAATTGTTCTCCTCCTCGTCGAACCACCCCACTTCATTCCTCAAAATCGCTGAAAAAAACAAAATCGACGTTATAAAAATAAATTCGTATGATCTTTATATTAAAAATTCAATCTTTGTAACCGAAAAATTCACCTGCAAGCATCATTCTCCTAACTCTTGTAGTGAGATTCTCTCCCATTATACTGAAGAAGTAGTGCTGAATAAGATACGCGATAACGGCATAAATACCCGCTCCGATATATATGAAGACGTATTCCTTCGTTTTCCTCTCCATGTCAGCAGGGTTCTGGTAATAGAAAACCTCAATCATATTACTCATCACAATTGCAAAAGTGGGGCCGATGAATCCGGAAAGAATGGACCCCACAGCTCCCATAATCGAATATGGCCACTCGGGCGCATTCAGTGTAAGAAGCCTGCAGAAGTATCCAGAAGGTGCTGGATTTTTCCGCTCCGTTTCGGCATTGGACACCATCTCTATCCTACCGTCCGCACCCGTGCTGTAAGAATAGCTCAGGTTCCTTAAACTCCCAGAACGGAGGCTGAGCGATTTCGTGGACAGAGAATGACTCAGCCTCGAAGATCTTGTTCTTCGAGTCGAAGGGTTCGAGAAATCTCTGTTCCCCACCATTTCTTGAAATCTGATTAGATTAGCATAAGCAGCGGCTTTGGCGATTAATTCTTCGTGGGTCCCGGTTTCGACGACCTGCCCTTGTTGTATAACCGCAATCGAGTCGACGTTTCTTATTGTTGATAATCGGTGGGCCACCACTACTGTAGTTCTCCCAATCATCAAACGGTCCAAAGCCTCTTGCACAATGCTCTCCGAGCCTGCATCTAATGCACTAGTTGCTTCGTCGAGAAGAAGAATTTTCGGGTCTTTTAGCATTGCCCTCGCGATAGCTATTCTTTGCTTTTGGCCGCCAGATAACTGTACCCCACGTTCTCCGACCTGGAATTCGAATAAAAAAAAAGATTGAATTGTTAGCAAGAAAGTTATAATTTTTTAAGTTGAGAATTGACGAAGGAATGAAAGAAATGAAAAAACGAACTTGGGTGTTGTATCCATTAGGAAGCAAGGTGATGAAGCTGTGAGCATTAGCAGCAGAGGAGGCAGCTTCGACTTCGGACATGGTTGCGTCCGGTTTTCCGTAAAGAATATTCTCGAGAATCGTTGTGGCGAAGAGGGCGGGTTCTTGATTTACCAATCCCATTTGACTGCGCAGCCACCTCAGCTGGAGCGTTTTGATGTCCACATTGTCGAGCAAAATCTCCCCTGTCCAAATTTGAACATTTTTAGTTAGATTCATATCAGAGCAAACTAAAGAAAGAATCTTTTTTTAGTTTATTATCATTAAATTATTATTAAACAATTACCCTGATTAGGATCGTAAAATCTTTCTATCAAGGAGACAACGGTGCTTTTGCCGGAACCGCTGCCGCCGACTACCGCCACAGTTTTTCCGGCGGGGAAGAAAATGGAGAAGTCTCTGAAGATGATGACATCAGGCCTCGATGGATAGCTGAAAGTTACGTTCTTGAACTCGATATTCCCGTTGACTTCGGTCAAACACTTGGAGTCTAAATCATCTTGGACTATCGTCGGTTTTTGCTTAATTATTTCCATTAATTTGAATCCAGCTGCTTTGCCTTTGCTGAACGCACCGAGATTCGAAAATGACTGGCCCAAACTCCTGTAGGAATTAAACCATCAGAACCCTCGATTTTTTTCGCCTCGTCTATTGGCTAATCATTTAAGAAGAAAAAAATAAAATAAAGTAGCATTTAATCTTACATGCCACCAACAATGGCGGAGAAAATGGCGGTGAATGCCTTGCCGCCATCTGTCTGTCCGTTTCTGATGAAAACACCCGCATACCAGAAAACGAGGGCCCACGACATGCATGCTATGCCGTAAGTACATCCTAAACCAAGACCTTTAGCCATTCCAGCCTTGTATCCTAGCTTTAGTGTGTTCTGTATTAAATCCGAATACGCACCGAGGGTTTTTGTTTCTCCGACATACGAGTATACTGTCCTAACTTGTGCAATCGACTGACAAAAAAGAAAGTAAAATTATATTTTCGACTAGTATTTTCATAATTAAAAAGTCGCGCAACTAACTCTAAATCAAGGGTAACTAAATCATGATTTAGAAAGAGCAAATTAAAAGTAATAATTTTGCTCACCTGCTCGGCAATTATACCGGCATTAGCGTACGATTCACGGCTCTTTGAAGTGAGTCCGGTGAGGGTATAAGCGTATAAACCACCGGCAAAGGCGATCCCAGGAATCACAGCCACACTCAGGAGGGCTAGCCTCCATGCCGACACAAAACCGACCACCAATCCGGCCAAGAAAGTCGATAGATAATGAATGAAATTACCAACCTAGACATATCCAACCACCAAAACAACACATTCAAGAAAATTTCAATTTAAAACCAAACCCCACAAGTTATTTATGCTAAGATGAACCAGACAGGATATCAATGTACTTTCGATTTAATACTAAACTACACCGTTTTGTTTTACCGTTAGAAAACAACAGTAAATGTTCACACTGGGTATTCAATGTGTGTGTGTGTGTGTGTGTGTGTGAGAGAGAGAGAGAGAGAGAGAGAGAGAGAGAGAGAGAGAGAGAGAGAGAGAGAGAGAGAGAGAGAACCTTCTCACTGATGGCATCTTGAACAAGGAGAGTATCAGTGGAGACGCTGAAAACAATATCCCCAGTTCTTGCATCTGTGTCAAAGAAACCTACGTCTTGTTTCAATACGGCCTCCAAATATTTCTTCCTCAACGTACCAACTTGTCTCTCTCCGGTGTACATCCAACATGCAATCTCTGTTTTTTCATAATGAAAAACAAATGGGGATGTAATAAAAACATTAAATTCTCAAGTATCAGGCGGTGATGGAGATACGTGATGGGGGGGTATATTAATTAATTAATTAATATAAAAAATAGGGGAAAAAATATTTTCAAGAAATCGACAGGTGAAGAGGATCAGGACAAAGAGACGGACCATGGACCACGTGCAACTGATCCATAATGAACTGGCTTAATCACAGTGTGTATGTGTAATGAAATAAAAATTGAATCTTTATCACAATTACTACAAAAGGACAATTACTTTACTAAAATAACCCAAGAAAAAAAAAACCCACCTGCGTAAGATGAAAAGCATACGACCAGTCCAAGGTAGACGAAATACAGAGCATACTGCATCAAAAAAAAAAAAAAAAAAAAATGTTTAGATCTGATTAAATAAAGTCGTAGCGGATGATTAACACGATTTCAAGAAAAGGAAAATTTGAAAAAAGAAAAGAACAAACCTTGGCAACTTCATTTGTCATCTTGTGCAAATCCATTTGGTTTTTACCAAAGCCATTGACCATTTCACCAAAGAGCAGAAAGAAAACCGGCATTGAAGAGCCGTGAATAATGGCGCCGAGGCTGCCGGTTGTCATCAATATTAAATCATATTTATCAGCAAATGAAAACAGCTGATAGAATGGTAGGCTCTGTTCTTTCTTCTTCTCCGGCGACTCCGGCATTGCTTTCCCGTCGGCCGCCTCCGCCATTTCTTCCGACCAAAAAAAATGGAGTCTTTCAAAAAAAAAAAACAGAGTAGCAGCTAATTGCTAGCTAGGAATCAATCACAATCGAAGAACCCACTTCAAATTAGAGGGTGAAATGCGAAGTAGTGATTAGAAACTAGTGGTGCATGATCGTATTTTGAAGTGGGGTTTTCGGTTTTTTCACGAAATGGTAGGAAGAATCTTGAAGAACATGAGATCTAAGAAATAAGAGTATTATATTCTGATGAGCTCATAGCTGTAGATATATCAACGGTCAGTGAGTTGACACTGAACTGTGCTCATTAATGTGTGTGTGTGTGTGTGTGTGTGTGTGTGTGTGAGAGAGAGAGAGAGAAATTAGATAGACTTTAAATTGTTTTTGAGTTTGCCGGAAAGAGAAAATGTATCGGTGAGACTGGTGGTCAAACGAGGTGGAGAGAGAAGAGAGGGGGGTGTGTGTAGAAGAAAAGAGTGTGTGTCTGTGTGTAGTGAGGTTAAGTTTACTTATAGAAGAGAGAAGGTGGGGTTGAGTTATTGCTTATTGTAGTTATTTACAACTAAACCAGGGTTAGTAAAAAGGGTCTTGTCCAGGTTAAAGGGAATCTTGCCCCATAATCTCTCTCTCCTCTCTCTCTCTCTCTCATCTCAGTTCTGCAAGCTTAAAGCTTTGATATATGTGAAAATATTTAATATTATTTTATTATATACTGTCAATTTCTTAATTAAATCTCTCTGGGCGTTTTCAATTTTAAGAAATATGAATTTTTTTGGGGGAGGAGAAAAGGCAAGTCTTTGATTTATTTATTGGGCAAAATTGAAAATACTACTGTAAATTTTGTTTTATTCAATTAATTTAGGGTTTTAGTGTGTTTTCAAGATTCATTTTTTAATGGTCTTTATCCATTAAAAAGAATAGGAGAAGATGAGGAAATAGTGATTTTACTAAAGAGGGGTAGATGAATTATTAGTTGGGGGATGGGTGAAAACAGAAAGAACCCTAATTTTAATTTTGACTGACTGTAAGGAACTTTTGTTATGTGTTACTATAGTAGATAAAGAAACAAAATAAATAGCATGGAAGAGCATCCCCATAAGGATGAATTATAGTATTAATTCCTATTTGGAAAAAAATAAATAATAAATAAAATAAAGAAAAGCTAAACTCCAAGTAGAACCACTATACCAAAGAATCGCATTGAAATAAGCAACCTCACTAGTTATATATATCTTGCTTTTCATATAGCTATGCTACATATATTTTATTACTCGTTTTATGTCACAAGCTGATTTAGCCCAAATGGTTCAATTGGATTATAATGGGCTTGAATTAAAGAAAACCTACATAAGAAATCCACATGCTCCAAGGAGACCAGCAAAAAAGAAGTATTGGGAAATGTTTTTTGCGTTGTCAGCACTCTAACGGTCAAGTCATTTGGAATTGTGAATTTATACTGTATGAGTATATCGAAAGTAAGTTTGTATGTCGGAATACCAGAGACAAACTTCCCTTATACATTCTTCCCCTAATCTATCTATGGTCAGATCACACATGGGAGTGACGTGATTACTTCAGGTTGTGTTTGTCCGATGCATGCATGCGATATGTTTTGTTTGTTGCGAGTTGTGCCTAGTTCAATAGGGAAAACCTGTACGAGTGATCTTTCTTTTCGAGATGTAGATGAACATTCCCTCATTCTATGTCATGTTGTAAGCTCACCGCATTTTTTTGTCATTGTGTCGAATATAGTCACAGCCACTACATATGGTTACCCTACATAGAACCCGTAAAAAATATGAGAGTGAGTCCGAACTTTATTTATAAAATAAAATTCTTATTACATGAACCTGTAGATCAATCGAGCCCATTCACAAATGAACTCATATTAGCTTAAAATCAAGTGTTGGAAAAAGAATTGTTAGACCTATCTTGGGGGTCAATTTTGTAATTCACTAAATATAAGAAAACTAGAAAAAAAAAAAAGAACCTAGAACAAAAATCTAATATAAGATTTCTACTTCATGTTATTTTTAGTGTGGACTTAAAATATAAAATTTAATATCTTATTATTATTATATTTTTTGAGTAAAATATAAAATTTAATATTTTATATTATTATTATCATTATTATATATATTATAATATGATAAAATATATATATCATGCACAATATGTGAGCCCAGTTCCGTTATGGGCTACAGAGAAAAGCTGGTGAAAGATAAATGCGATTTTGGACTTTATATTTTTTTCATTTTCAAATGGGTCCTCGTATTTATTGCATCCAATATTAATTACATATTTTATTTTCCGTACAAAATCAGGTCATACTCGTAATTTCAATCAAAAGCTAAACTTAGGTTAAGGCTATACTATATTATTATTCCATCTCCTTTTAAGATTTATAATTATTTTGAGGAAATATATTGATAATTAAAAATATTATATGTCGTCATTTCAACTTTACTAATGCGGTTTTGACTCCAGAATTGATTTAACCGTTTTTTACTTCGGACTTGATTTGGAGTATTCATGTGGTCATTGTACAAATAAAAAAACATTATATTATATAAGGAAAAAAAATTCAAAAAAAAAAAAAGTGGAGATAATTATATGAATTTTAGAATCGAATAATGACAATATAAATACTCCAAAAATGTTTGCTAATATCCATTATATTATAGTCCAGCAGTAAAATTACAGTAAATAATTTACTCAACAAAATTTAATTAGTTAAAAACCTGAAAATAAATGATGCATATATCACATTCGTTGATTACGATATCTCATGTAAGAGAGGGCCTTTCGTTTTCTCAATAATTTTCCGACCAACAGTTTTCTCTGTTGACAGTTTTTCGGATTGATCGAATATGCCAAATCAGATCATGTTAGAGGTGAAAAATAATTAAAACTAAAATAAAATGGAAAAAAAGAGCAAATAATAATGAATTAATTATGCCATGCAGAAATTAGTGCATGAAAAGAACTTGGCATGTTTGGATTAGGTGAGCTGCAAATATCATACCAAACATTTTTCTCTCACTTCCACAATCTCTTTAATCCACCTATATATATCTTCTTTATATCTATGTTTGTGTGTGTGTCTATATATGTGTGTAATTAACATGTATGTATATATATTGAGAGAGAGAGAGAGAGAGAGAGAGAGAGAGAGAGAGAGAGAGAGAGAGAGAGAGAGAGAGAGAGAGAGAGAGAGATAGAGAGAGAGAACAATACATGTGCTTAAAGGAGAATTAAAGAGAAACTTTGGTTAGGCCCCTTAGCTAGGCTATGTCAAATCATGGTTGCAATTGCTTTATTTCTTCATCAATTTCATCACCACTTGTGAAGAATTCTTAATCCACTTATTCCTCCTTTGATAATTCTTAATCTGCAATGTTAAACCTCGTTTCAACTTTACTAATACAATTTTGACGTTGAAGTTGTAGTCCTTTGAATTAATTTTCTAATTCAAATTGAATCCATTGGATTTGGATATCGAGTGACGACGAAATTATGCATGAATGAGTTATATTTTGAATATTAGATAACTCGATCAAAACATCTAAATTTTGGGCAGTGTTCATTGATCCATGCATATATTTATCACCATATATGCATGCATCCAATCTTAGTGGTTTAAGTTAGATTAAAAGAATCAACTCAAAGAATTACGAACTTATTATTTTGAGTTTTATCGAATTCACAATCGATAATGGTCAAAATCAAATTTAAATTTATTCCACATTTAGACCACTCAAAACATTCATCACCAAAATAATAATACAACTAATTTCTTAATTTCTGCTCCAATGTGTGGGTATTTGTGTCCAGCTCTTGACCAGCATTGCATGGCCGGCCACATTTTCAGACCAATTAATTATACGTTAATTAACCTAATTAGATTCTCAATTAGATTCTCGATACGAAAGAGGTACATAATTTAGATATTATGGCCTGACAAAAGTGCCCAAATTAAAGAAAATATTCGAAGAAAATGAAAAAAAAGGAATTAATAGCATGGTCCAAATTCTTTTTAACCTAGAGGCCATAGGGTAATATATAGGCTAGCATCTTCTCTTGTGAATTAAATTAATAATAATCTTTACTTAAAGTCTAATACCATGCATAATCACAAATTACTATATGATTATGGCAGATGTTTCCGGTAGTTAATTATACTCATCAGATTATCATCACAGTACTAGCTAGTATCAATTAATTAGTATAAATTATCAAACTGATCAAATACTAATTTAATCTCCTCTTAACTCAAATTTTAGTGATTTGGTATCCTAGGTTATGTTAAAACTTAAATTGCAACAAAATAAAATAAGAAATATAAATATGTTATTTTTATTTTTGAAAGGGTCAAAAAATAATTCATCATTCAGACTCAAAAATGAGGGAGGGCAGCCAGTTTTAGAGCTGTGAGTGACATCTAATTAATAATTAATCACATTAGGACATGATTATAAATGATTTAAAGACAAACGCTAATTAAATTACGTTGTAAAGTCATGTAATTAAGTCTCAAACAAGACCCTATTGTCTGCTAATCCCTTGACAGCAGATTAACTTAATTGTTTCCCTCCTGGCTTCCCGTGGTCTACAACTCGGGCTTCTCATAAACAATTTTTTTTCTTAACATTTTATGCTTAAGAAAATTTATAACAAAATTAAATAAAATGAAGTAGCTTTTTTTTTTTTTTGGTTGGAATTGCAGCCGCTTTAAGGAACACCAGATCAGCCATTGTCAAACTACTTTGGCTTAATTTATAATTTTTTTTAATTAATTCTTTATGTTAAATTTCATATATAGCCATGTGCTTAGCTCAATGAAGCTTCGTCCAAGATTCTTAATTAATTACTACACAAAAATTAGGTTGGTTATGAGCTGCTGCTGTTTCATGGTAATTATGTTTTATTTTAATTGTACTTAAGGTTATTACACGTTCTGTATATATTAATTTCAGTACTAAAAGTAGAAATTGTAGCATGCAAGCATAGCTAATGGACAAAGCCCATAAACAAGTACAATTTCTCAACACTAACCTATAAGTATAAAAGCTTAAAAAGCTCCAGAGAAGCAAACAGGTGTTTAAAGATTAATAAATATTTAAGATTAGTTGATTAATTAATTAATTAGCATTTTTGGATTTATAGCTGGCATGCCTACCCTGCTATAATTATATCCAACACGTACACTTATATAACATAATTAAACAAATTGAATTTGGTTTTTCTTTTTAATTTTTTTTAATTTTTTATATTTATATAATTATATAGAGGATTATTTACTCTTAAAGTTGGGATCACATTATTGCTCGGCGTGCACCCCCTTCCTTTTGGCACTTGCTCATGATGCATCATTTTAATGAATTAGTTTCGAATTTAATTATAATTTAATTTTGCATCTACGATATTGAAGGTAATAGAAAAAAATTGTAAATTCATTGTTTAAATGTTATAAATCTTTTTTATGCTTTATTTTTGTTCACATGGTTTTCTTTTTTCCTGACCATATACGATTAATTGGGTTAGATGGACGTTTAATTTGGTTAAAAAACATTGTCTACTCTCAACAGTTAGTCAAGTGAAACTCGAGTTCTTGTATTAAAAAAAAAAGTCGCATTTTTTTAAATGTTATCATTTTTTTTTTTAATTTGATATCAATCTAACATAATCATGAAAAGCATGAATACTGTTGCAATTGGTACCCTGAAATGATAGTGATTATATATAGATATGATATATATATATATATATATATATATATATATATATATATATATATATATATATATATATATATATATATATATATATATATATATATATATATATATATGTGTTTTTGGTGAAGTGAATTAATTGAATGGACATTGAGTAGTAGTAATTGGAGTGAACTTTGTGATCCCATCTCCATTGAATAGACTTCTTCTTGACCCTTCACCAAACACACTCATTCATTTCTTGTTGCTCCACAATCTCTTTTGCCTTTCTTTTTGTGACCCCCATTTTTTTTATATATATAAAAGGTTGAATACTTAAAAGTTGGCAAAACTTTTACAAAAGTTGCATTTTTATGCAAATCCCAAAAGATATATATGTTTCATTGTTGGCATTGCTTTATTTCCAAATAATTCTCTATGAAAACAAGAATGTCATAGTGATGCCATTGATATTGCAAAATGTTACACATTTCCTGAAAACTCGACTGATCTTTAATCGGGTCGTCGACTTGATTTTTCTTACTCATATGATAATTTTTTTCTTCTCTATAATAGAACTCGAGTTGTTTCAAAGCTTATTGAGCGAAAAAAAATATGTTCAAGACTGATTAATTATTTTAAACGAATTGAGCTAGAGCGAGGCGCTAACAATCGATCTCAAATCGAGTATAGACTAGCCATAAGTTCTTGAGTGTTGGCCCAAAACAATCCGTTTATTGCCCATTCCACTCTCTATAAATATAGTATTTTAGTGTAGTACTAATGAGCCCATTTCAATTAATTGTATTACTAATCAGCCCAATTACTGTTGATTTGGGCCTTCTCTTACTTACCGATATCCATGACCCGTTTAAGACTGCTCCGGATCGTGGAAACGGGTATCCCTCCAGCACCAAAAAATTTCAAATTTCAAATTAAATCCCAGTATCCCACGTGGCCACGTCCGACAAAAACGGAAAATTATAAAAATAAAAATCGGAGCGGCAACGGTCAGTAATTAATTAGTATCCAGGCGTGAAAAAAAAAAAAAAAAATTCAAAATTCAAAAAAAATATCAACCCTAGAGTGTAAAATTGAAGTTACACCCTCGTTTTACTACCAGCCTCAGATATATATATAACCCCCGTTTCATCACAAGTTCCAATCTACCATATTCCCCCCAGAGAACGTCTTTGTATACGCTCCTGGTTATTTCTCTGTTCTTATTCAGATCCAAATCTCCTTTACGAAGTTTAATCTTCCAAACCAAAAGCGAAAATGAGGGAATGCATTTCAATCCACATTGGACAGGCCGGAATTCAGGTCGGCAACGCTTGCTGGGAGCTCTACTGCCTTGAACACGGCATTCAGGTTCGCCTCGATCTATTTTTTACTTTTTCCGATTCGTAACTAAGATTCTCAGATTTGTTTATTTTCTGTGTTAATTATGCTAGATCTATGAAGTTTTTTTGTTTAATAGTCAGATCTAGCTGTTTAAACCTACTTCCAGCATTATTTTGTTGCGAATGAGCGATTTTTTGTTGGATGTGTGTATTGATAGAGATTTGCATTATGCAGATCTGAATTTCTGTTCGTATCTGACGAAATGTATCAGATATGTAATTTGTTCGGAAATATATGAAGTTTTTTTGTTTAATAATCAGATCTAGTTGTTTAAACCTACTTTCAGTATTATTTGGTTGCGAATGAGCGATTGTTTTGTTGGATGTGTGAATATGATAGAGCTTTGCATTATATAGATCTGAATTTCTGTTCGCATCTTTCGAAATTTATCAGATATGTAATTTGTTCGGAAATATTGATGATTCTTTCCTTTGTGATTTGAAATGTTACAGCCTGATGGACAAATGCCCGGAGATACCACCGTCGGTGGCGGTGATGACGCCTTCAACACATTCTTCAGTGAAACTGGCGCTGGAAAGCATGTTCCTCGCGCGGTGTTCGTAGATCTGGAGCCAACTGTGATTGACGAGGTCCGCACCGGCACATACCGCCAGCTGTTCCACCCAGAACAGCTCATCAGCGGAAAGGAGGATGCCGCCAACAACTTTGCCAGAGGTCATTACACCATCGGCAAAGAAATCGTGGATCTGTGCCTTGACAGGATCCGTAAGCTCGCGGACAACTGTACCGGACTTCAGGGCTTCCTCGTTTTCCATGCTGTGGGCGGTGGTACTGGATCTGGTCTCGGATCTCTTCTTCTCGAGAGGCTCTCTGTTGACTACGGTAAAAAATCAAAGTTGGGTTTCACCATTTACCCTTCCCCCCAGGTTTCCACTGCTGTTGTGGAGCCTTACAACTCTGTGCTCTCCACTCATTCTCTGTTGGAGCACACCGATGTTGCTATACTCCTCGACAATGAGGCTATCTACGACATCTGCCGTAAATCCCTCGATATTGAAAGACCCACGTACACAAATCTGAACAGGCTGATTTCTCAGGTAAATTTCTGTAGATCTATAGACATACATCAAGGTTTAGTGACTATTACATGTTTGACTAATGGTGTTCGATGAAATGTGCAGGTGATTTCTTCCCTGACCGCATCTCTGAGATTCGACGGTGCATTGAACGTTGACGTGAACGAGTTCCAAACAAATCTCGTACCATACCCAAGAATCCACTTCATGCTTTCCTCGTATGCCCCAGTCATCTCTGCCGAGAAGGCCTACCATGAGCAGCTCTCTGTCTCGGAAATCACCAACACTGCATTCGAGCCATCTTCCATGATGGTCAAGTGTGACCCACGCCATGGCAAGTACATGGCCTGCTGTTTGATGTACAGGGGCGACGTGGTCCCTAAAGACGTGAACGCAGCTGTAGCCACTATCAAGACCAAGAGGACAATCCAGTTTGTCGACTGGTGCCCGACCGGCTTCAAGTGCGGAATCAACTACCAGCCGCCAACTGTGGTTCCTGGCGGCGATCTTGCTAAGGTGCAGAGGGCTGTTTGTATGATCTCGAACTCGACGAGTGTGGCTGAGGTGTTCTCGAGGATTGACCATAAGTTTGACCTGATGTATGCTAAGAGGGCTTTCGTGCATTGGTACGTGGGTGAGGGTATGGAGGAAGGGGAGTTCTCCGAGGCTAGGGAGGACTTGGCTGCTCTGGAGAAGGACTACGAGGAAGTTGGAGCTGAATCTGCTGAAGGTGATGATGATGAGAACGAGGAGTATTAGGGTTTGTTTTAAGATGAGGTTATGAAACCTTTTAATCGTGGCAACCAATGAACTCATTGGTTGATTGTTTGTCGTCAAAACATCTTTCTATTTTTCTTATGTTTCTGTTGAACTGGTTTCTGGTGTTTTTGAACTTTTCGAAATTTGCATGTAATTTTCTGCTATCTGTTTGTGTGTTTAATGGGGATTATTGGTATCTTATTTTTCAGTGTCTGTTGTTGTTTATGACTCAATCATGGATCAATGTTTCTGCTAATCTTTACATGGTATATTTATATGTTGAATTATTTATTGTTTCTCATGATATAACTATAGAGTACATTAAATGAAGAAAAATCCTAGTATAATACTTTGCTATGTAGGGTAGAACAGGTAGTTTTATTACAGGATATGTAGTTGAACTGTGATGTCAACCCCACCAGAACACTGCCTCGTCTTTGAAATTTGATTTTATTATCATTTGCTTGTTAATACATAAATACAGAGTTATTAGTCGTTGACCTCAGTGAGCAGTGTTGCAGCTAAGAGGGGAAGCCTGCCTGGAAAAAACCATGAAATGGGCAACATCTAATTTGTGTTTGAGCCTTAAATTCCCCTCCCAATTGTCTTCTTCTCCGATATGTGAGTCCTCTGCTCTGATTCTCAATATCTGATTATGTGCATGCACCTCGTCGTAGCTCCTTCCTTTCCTTTTCTCCGGCGCCACCACCTCTGGCGGCGGTGACAAAACCTCCGCCTCCTTCAACCGCAAATAACTCTCTTCATCCATCTCTAACACTACTCTCCTTGAATTTCTCATGGGATTTTCCGGCAAGGAATACAGTATTTCAAGAAGGAGAAGTCAAGCAAAATTGCATGTTAAATGCGTGTAGGTGTAGGTGTGATATATATATATATATATATATATATAGGTTGGCCGGCTAAGGTTGAAGATGAGTTGCGGTTACGAAGAGAAGAAGGACGTGTGCTTAGGGACACGTGTATGTTGACCGATATATGACATGTGGTGCTTTTTGAGGACTCCGATGAAATGTTGAATCTGACGTGGGGGGACCACACTCCAAATTATACAGTCGCCGTTTGTGTTTGGTGGCTCTACGACACGTCAACTTTACGGTATCGGTGTGCTAATCCTCACGCCAATTCTCATCGGTTTCCAATTATTTATTTATTTATTTATTTTCTCCATATTTCTTGTTCACAAATCCTAAATTGTTTAGAAAATACTATTCAAACACGTAATTAAACAATACATGAAATTAGCAGTTAATTAATTTCACACTGTAACTAAAATTAGGTACACACTCGTGAGTTTTAGACCACACATTTTACTAGTTTGAACACGTCGTCGGCGTGCCACGTCACATTCATGCGGTGATTAGGAAGTTGATTAATGATTATAAATTGTTAATGCGCGGTGACTCCGTTTGTGAATCATTAATTTGTTCAACTTTCACATGGGATTTGTAATAAACCAGATATGGATTTGTAATTTTTTTAGTAGTGGTGAGCACGTGACACAGACACGTGTTGTGTGGGCTTGGATCCGAAATTTAAAGCCCATTTCCAGGTGGACAATCATTTGTAATGGGCCGAATTCATTTCTGGTCCCCAATTAGGGGCTTTTCCGTAACTTTACTAGACACCAAATTATAAATAAAAAATTCGAGTAGCAATTTATTTTGACTAGTTTGACTCCGCCGTACACGTGTGTTCTCATTACTCGGACCAAACCAATCCACACGATGTCGTTTTCCTAGAAATCAAAATCAGACGTATTCACCCTCCACCAGTGATTAAATTCACGACGTACAGCAACTTTCCAAGGTCATAAAAGTAATTTAATATATTCAACCCCGTGACGCGCTCACGCGATACCCGTTCGAGGCGGACGCACGCCACACGCCCACGCGTGTCACTCAAACCCCATACTCGCCCCCCTTCTTCCTTCACACAAATTTCGTTTCATTCTGCAGAAATTTCAAGGCTTGTCCAAAAATTGCGTCTTTCTTCCCTTCTTTTTTTTAATTACTTGAAAAACTCACCATTTTCTGGTTTATTTTAATCAGCAAAGCTCTATAAAATGGCTTCCGAAACCGCTGATCCCGTAAATGTGTCTACGAGGTTTGTTTCTTGTCTCAATTACTTGTTTATAATTTCCATTTTGTCTGCTTCCTATGTTACTTTTGTTGTTTTGCTTGGCCGAATTGCAATTGTTTGTATTAGGATTATGGATTTGGGGGTTTTTATAATTGTCGCCTAATTGTTTGATAAAATTACAAATTGAAAAAATGATTTCTTGCTTAATTACCTTATATATAGTACAACGTATTTAATTTGATGTGTTAGAGCTAAGAATTTTCAATTTTGATTTAGTCTGGATGATTATTTTCTTGTCTGTGTTCTGTTATTGCTGCAAGAAAGATATATTGTGGTTGAGATTTGAGAAGACACTCATTAGTTTTTCTGATTCTGCAGAAAATGTCACAGTAGTAGTAAAAAGAATGCTGCAAAAATCCCCCGGAAAATTCATAAAGCCGAGAGGGAGAAGCTGAAACGTGACCGTATGAATGAATTATTTCTAGATCTGGGCCGAACACTCGGTATGCAATGCAATCTGTCTTTTCGATTTTTTTTTTATAAACAAACAAAATTCAATTTTGACTGTCGTAATTCATGCAGATCTAGATCATCCGAACAATGGCAAAGCTTCTATACTAAGAGAAACTGTTCGACTCCTTGGAGAATTGCTAACTCAGGTCGACAATTTGAAGAAGGAAAACACAACTCTTTTGTCCGAATCTAATTACGTAAGCTCCTTCAACGCATCTCTTTTATGTCAATTCTTTTAAGGTTGTCTTGGTGCCGAATGTACTGTTAATTGGCTTATAATTCGACTGTGATTATGAAATTGACAGGTCACGATAGAGAAGAACGAGCTTCTAGAGGAAACTCTAACCCTAGATGCTCAAATCAAGAATCTGCAGAGAGAAATCGAAGAGAGGGCTGATAACAATAATTGCTCAAACTTAGATGTTAATACTCAATCTCAGAGCAATGGTACAACACATGTACCAGTAGAAGAACATGTTTCGTTTCCTCTGGTTGTTCATGCGTCGGAATCAACTTCTGCTGTGGGTCCCGTTTTTGTGGTGCCATTACATCACGAATCCCAATTAGGTTTGCTCAATCCGTTTAATATTGAGGTTGATATGGATATGCCTAAGGTACATTCGAATGTGAGCAGGCCACGTGCGCGTTATCCTTCGTCTTATGATTCTTGGCCGTCTCATATTCTTACCACCAATCAGCCGAATTTGATTGAAGATGTTTGAGAAAATTATTTTGATTTAGGGACCTAAGTTAAATTTGTAACTACTTTATGCCTTTGGTGCGTTTTAATGTGGGTTAGTCATTGTTTATATTCGTTTACTTTTATTTGTGATGTTGGCAACGAGTTCCCTATTGATCGAAAAACTGTAAATGATTTGAGCTTCTTTGTAAGAATAGGAACACTAGATTGAACGAAACACATACATTAGAATCCCATACTCGTGAGATTTGAGTGAAAACCTGATCTTGATAGTTGATACGGTCTTGTAGATGCCGCTACACTTTGTGAAATGCATGACATTTGATTTACGAGTAATAACACACATATGAATATTGATGTGCGTAAAATGCAAATGAATTTACAGATGCGTATGGTATCATATAACAAGGTAAAGTTCATCGAGTATAACATAGAACAAAAAACTTTATAACCTAACATTTGATTATTAGAAAAACGAAGATGACTAGATGAAGGCAGAATAATTTAGTTCTAATTTCCGGGACCAAAGGGACCAAAAGTGAGATCAGGTTAAACACGAGGGACTAAAAGTGTAATTCTTCCACACTTGGATACCTAAAGGCTAAAAGTCGAAACTAAAGACCGTGGAGAAGGGTATATTTGTCAATCCGTAATTGACTTTTTTTTTTTAATATACAAAAATAACTACTGAACTGACATTTTGATTATTAAAAATAAAATAAAAATCTAAACCCTAAATAACTCGGGCGTATCTTTTCAGACAAAACCCCGAGCAAACGCCGTCCGCCGTCCGCCGTCCGACTCCGCCACCGGTTGGCTCCAAACCTAAACATTCGAACCTGCCTCAACTTAAGTTATGTCCTCTAAATGGCGTGCTTTACAGCACCGCCACCGTTACACTTACAGCGCCGTCGTATTCCCACCGCATTTCATTGAGGCATTGGAGCAAACACCTTCTGACTCCGCTTTCTTCCCTGAACTAAAGCGATTCATTTCCCTAAATTCCACATATGCTCAGATCGAACAAGTTACGAAACTAGCCGCAGCGTTTTCCAATTTGCTCTCCGACCGGAACTCCGATGAAAAGACAGTTTCTTGTGCCGTGAAGTTGTACTTGGAAATCCTTTTTCTGGAGAACTCGTTGCCTTTGCACAGGACGTTAGCTTCTGCTTTGGGCAAGTGCAAGAACTGTCAGAGTTTGATCGAGGCTTGTTTCCGGCGACTATGCGAAGAGTATGGTGGCGGGGAGAATGTGAGAAATGGGAGAAGATACTGTGTTTCGCGGGCAGCACTTTCGATGATGAGCACACCTAAATTAGGTTATTTAGTTCAAGTTGTGGAACAGTGTGCCATTTTGGTGGGGTTGGATGTGGTTTCTGGGTTGCATTCCGTTGTTAATGAAACAAAAGAATTGTCGAGGCCTTCTCCAATTGTTATGGAACAATGCCAGGAGGCACTTTCGTGTATGTACTACTTGCTTCAACGCTTCCCAGAAAAGTTTCGTAATGTAGGTGACGAAAATCATGGATCGAGCTTGAGTAATACGAGTGTTCTGGAGATGGCATTTACGAATATTTTGAGTATTTTGAAGTCTCAGGCATTTTCAAGGGACTGCTTTGTGGCAGCTGGTGTGAGTTTTTGTGCAGCCGTGCAGGTGTGTTTGAGTTCGGATGAGTTGGGTTCGTTTATCATGCGAGGTATTTTTCATCAGATTGATATTCAGGATGGTAAGATCGACCTTAAAGCTGTGGTAGGGAAAATTCCATACAAGGGAGATTTGGTTGCTGAAGTTTATCATTTTTCAGCAATAAGTAGACTTTGCTTGATAAGGGGAATACTGACAGCAGTTTCAAGAACTGTTCTTGACACTCATTATTTTGTGTCTAAGGATGATTTGGATGACTCTAAGGAATTTAGAAATGGTGGATATTCAGTCAGGACAATACTTTATGATGCAATTTTGCCCGAGTTGTGTGGCTACGCCGAAAATCCTAGTGATAGTCATTCTAATTTTCATGCATTAACTGTAATGCAAATATGTCTGCAGCAGATTAAAACATTGTTGCAAGTTGATACGGGGGGCTTCACAGATAACTATGATCCAATTCCTGAGGAGATGGGGTCAAGGATATTAAAGATTGTGTGGCAAAACTTGGAGGACCCTTTAAGTCAAACTGTTAAACAAGTTCATCTTATCTTTGACCTCTATTTAGATATCCAAGCAAGTCTTTATTGGGCGGAGGGTAGTGAAAAGATTAAGTTGTCCATGAGGAAGATTGCTTCTGATCTCCTTAGTTTGGGCCCACGTTGCAAGGGAAGGTATGCTCCTTTAGCCTCTCTTACGAGGCGGTTGGGGTCGAAGGCTATTCTAGACATGAATCCCGACTTGCTGGTTGAAACAACAAGGGCATACATTGATGATGACGTGTGCTGTGCTGCTACATCATTTCTTAAGTGTTTTCTCGAGTGTTTGAGAGATGAATACTGGACTAGCGATGGTGTTGACGGTGGATATGCAAAATATAGAGGTCATTGCTTGTTGCCAATTTTACGCGGACTTGCTTTTGGACTTGCAAAGCTCCGGTCAAACTTGAATACTTATGCATTGCCTGTTCTACTTGAGCTAGATGAAGATAGTATATTCTATATGCTTGCACTGATTGGCATTGAACGGATTGAGGGCCCTTTCTTTGCTTCTACTGAAATCAGTTTTACTGATTTGGCTCTTGGACTTGAACAGCAAAGTGCTGTTTTGGTATCAATACTCAAGGTTTCTCGTGTACTTGCTTTGATGGAAGGAGACATTGATTGGTACAAAAGTTCATCGGAATCCCCTGAAGGTGCAGTGCTCGATTTGGAACATAGTAATTTATTCTGTGTGGTTGGTATAAAAGGCGTTCAGGTTAAAGTCCCAGTCAAGTGGCTCATATTAGCGTTGACCCACATAGATGAGTCACTTCGCATGAATGCAGCAGAAACATTATTCTTAAATCCAAAAACAGCTAGTCTACCTTCTTCTTTAGAACTTAGCCTAATGAGAAGAGCAGTACCTTTGAACATGAGATGTTCTTCTACTGCTTTCCAGATGAAGTGGAACAGCTTGTTCAGAAAATTCTTTGCTCGGGTTCGAACAGCATTGGAGAGACAACTCAAGCTAGGATCATGGAAGCCTAATGAAGCTTGTTTATATAATGGAGCTGAAGAAACTTTAAAACAGAGGGCAGAGAATCTCTTTGATTTCGCAAAGTGGTTGAGCTGTTTGTTATTTTTTTCCTGCTACCCTTCTGCTCCATATGAGAGAAAGACAATGGCTATGGAGCTGATATTGATAATGCTGAATGTTTGGCCTGTGGCGTCAGCAAATGAGGAGGCATTTTGCTCGGATACAAATCTATACCCCTACAGTAAAAGTTTTACTTCGCCAGATTCAACTTTGCTGTTGGTTGGATCAATTGTCGATAGTTGGGATCGACTGAGAGAGAGTTCATTGCGTATTTTGCTCTATTTTCCGACTCCACTTCCTGGCCTTGGTAGCCCAGACTTGGTCCGTGAGGCAATTATATGGGCTAAAAAGCTAATCTGCAGTCCACGTGTACGAGAAAGTGATGCTGGAGCTCTGACACTGCGTCTTCTTTTTAGGAAGTATGTTTTGGAGCTAAGCTGGATTCTTAAACCTTCGTGTAATGTTGTTTCTTTATGTTCAGAATCCGAGATGCCAAATGGATCCTGGCAAAATTGCATGACCACCTCTCCTGTGGTGAGTTATGTGATGTCGCTTCTTGATTGGCTGCTTGCTGCTGTGAAAGATGCTGAGAAGAATCTCTCGGAAGCATGCAAGAATAGCTTTGTTCATGGTATCTTGCTCGCTCTTCGTTACACATTTGAGGAAATGGATTGGAATGCCGATGTGTTTCCACATAGCATGTCTGAAATGAAACATATATTACAGAGGCTCTTGGAGTTGGTCAGGCGAATAACTTCCGTGGCCCTGTGGGTAGTCTCGGCTGATGCATTGTACTTGCCTGATGACATGGAAGAAATGGTGGATGACGAGGCGTTTCCGATCGAGATTCTGGATGAGATTGATTTATCCGGCCCCAAATCAGAGGTTGAGGTTAAAAATACGAAAGTTGTGGAGGAGATTGCCCCGCCTGAACAGATTGTTATGGTTGGTTGTTGGCTTGCAATGAAAGAGGTATGCTTACCATTTGTAAAAGAATGTTACAAACTTACAATTCTATTGACTATTATTTACTCGGAAATTTTATGAAAATGAGAATGGTATTCTATTATCAAATCATTCTTAGAGAATGAAAAGACACTCTTGAGAAATTTCTAATAATGGTTTTCATTTCGTTTCCAGGTGAGCCTTCTTCTGGGAACAGTAATTAGGAAAGTTCCTTTACCTACTTCAGATGAAATGAGGAAAGCAGCCACTAACATTAGTGATGAATCAGATCTGGCATCTGATGTAATGCTTGATCTGCAACAACTCGAGACGATTGGCAACCATTTCTTAGAAGTACTTCTCAAAATGAAACACAATGGAGCAATTGATAAGACAAGAGCTGGGTTCACGGCTCTGTGCAACCGGCTGCTTTGTTCAAATGATCCAAGGTATTTCATGAAATTCTATTTGTCAATTCTTTGATCTTAGTATCCTTTTGTTTGTATTTGAACTGAAATTGTTTGATTATTTCTTGAAATCACAACAATGTGAATATGTGATGCTTAAGCATCCAAAGGATTTGTAGAACTTGGTACGCACGATTTTACTAATCTATGACTAATTCACCACGAAATCTTATTTAATACATGTCTACAAAAATGTTGGGCGACTTCTTGATAACTGAAGTAATCGTGTCTAGACAAGCTTTCGTGAATTGTTGCTGAATCCGACTATGTTTGTAACCTATCTATCTGCTTGTGAATTCAACATGAGAAATTTGAGAAAAAAATGGAGTTATTTTGACCCGAGTCCCGTATGCTGATACTGCTGCTTCATTTATGTTCAGGCTATGTAAATTGACAGAGTCTTGGATGGATCAACTAATGGAAAGAACTGTGGCCAAAGGACAAACAGTGGACGACCTGTTAAGAAGAAGTGCAGGTATACCTGCTGCATTTATTGCGTTTTTCCTCTCAGAGCCCGAGGGAACACCAAAAAGACTACTCCCAAAGGCACTATCCTGGCTAATAGATGTAGTGAAGGAGTCTTTAACCGATCAACCTAAAGCAATCATCTCCAATAGTGACAATAATGATGAGGTGTCAAAGTTTCGAGATGAAGGTGTTGTCCCCACTGTTCATGCTTTCAATGTTCTCAAGGCAGCTTTTAACGATACGAACCTAGCTACTGATACCTCAGGTTTTTGTGCTGATGCAATAGTAATCTCGATACGCTCTTTCTCTTCTCCATACTGGGAGATTCGCAACAGTGCTTGTCTTGCATATACTGCTCTGCTACGTCGCATGGTTGGGTTTCTTAATATACAGAAAAGAGAATCTGCCAGGCGAGCTCTAACTGGGCTTGAATTTTTCCACCGGTAAGTTTTTTGACACAATTTTTGTTTTTTGATTTCCTTTTGCTTCAAACTTAGCTGACATTTACGCACTCAATTTTATTTTCTTCTGACTCAAGGTACCCTACATTGCACTCTTTCTTATTAAACGAACTGAGAGTGGCTACTGAATTGCTTTTGGAAGGGTCGTCGGAACACTTAGGATCCAACCTAAAGAATGTTGTACATCCAAGCTTGTGCCCAATGCTGATACTTTTGTCTCGGCTTAAACCTTCTCCGATTTCAAGTGAAACTGGTGATTCTTTGGACCCTTTTCTTTTTATGCCGTTCATTCGAAGGTGTTCAGTCCAAAGCAATTTACGGATTCGCGTACTTGCATCAAGAGCTTTAACGGGTCTGGTAGCCAACGAGAAACTGCAGGTTGTCTTGCTCAATATTGCCTCGGAGTTACCGTGTGAGAAAAACGATATCACAACACCCGATTCATCGAGTACCTCGATTTCAACCAATAGGACCTCTTGTTCTTACAATTCAATTCATGGAATGTTATTACAGCTGAATGCTCTTATCGATACGAATTGCAGAAACCTGATCGATTCCTCTAAAAAGGATACTATTCTCAATGAATTGATTCAAATATTAGCAACACGCTCTTGGATTGGTAGACCGCAATATTGCCCATGCCCCATCCTTAATGGTTGCATTATAAAAGTTCTTGATAACATGCTCAGTATTGCAAGAACCTGCGAAGCAAGCACAAGTGCTCGTGTCATTTGGAATCTCCTCTGGGAATTATCCTCCGAATCCTTGGATTTAGAACCTACTGATTGCCTGTCGTATTTCGATCCAACTATTCAAGAACTTCGCAAGCAAGCGGCTACTTCCTACTTCAATTGTGTTTTCCCGACATTTAAAGAAGCAACCGAGGATGAACTTCAGATGAGAAGAATTTTGTCTTCACCTGCTACTAGTTCATTAAGAGTAGTTGGACAAGTGGAAGTTGCCTTTACTAAATTTCAGGAAAGGCTGATCCGATCCATGTCAGATGCATCGTACGAAGTACGCATCGCTACTCTAAAGTGGCTTCTTTTATTCCTCAAGAATAAGGAATCTTTGGGTGACAATGGTGAGGAACAGTTTCATTACGAGGCTATTAAAACGTGCTTGACTAATATCAATCTGCAAGAGACAATTCTAAAGCTTCTGGTTACAGAAAAACACCACAAGTGCATTCACTATCTTCTGAAAGTTTTCTACACATGGAACTCGCTCGAATTTCAAGAAGACAACCAGCCAAGTTCAGAAACAACATATGTTTGTAATATGGACCGCAACTCGGTATTCCAGTTATGGAACAAGTTGGTTTCTCTGTTTGAGATCACAAGGCACGCCAAGACTCGTCAAACACTCATCTGCTGCATGGGAGTATGTATCAAGCGAATTTCCATCTTATGCATGAGCTTTATTTCTTCTAAAGTGGAGAAGAAAGAAACTACTCCAAGTAAATTATTTTCCAATTTCTACGACGCGTTAACTTATTTCATGGATATGATCGAACAAAACAGCGATGCGTCAGAGCCTATAAATATGCGAAAGGCGGCTGCAGAATCAATGATAGCTTCTGCTCTGCTGGCTAATGCAGAGGCCCTCGGTTCTTTGGTTTCTAGCTCCACAAATTTGGATGAGAATCTATCTATTAAACTGTACGCTCGTAAAGTACTCGATCTATGGTTCATATGCGTGAAGCTTCTAGAAGATGAAGATGTTGGGCTCAGAAAAACACTCGCTTTAGATGTTCAAAAGTGTTTAAAAAAAGACTCCCCGTTTGCTATGGCTTCAAGCCAAGTAGAGAAAGTAATTGAACTATGTTTTGAGCATCTGACGGAAGTTTTTGGCCAGTGGCATGATTACTTGGACTGTCTTTGCAGTTGGGTTTCGAACATTGCAAACGGCGGAAGCTACTTTGTGTCTGGTGGAGACCTTGTCAGAAGAGTTTTCGATAAGGAGATTGATAATCATTACGAAGAGAGGCTGTTGATTTGTCAAATATGTTGTTTGCAATTAGAAGTTATTCCGAGTTCAAACAGCGGTGGGGCCAGGGGTATTTTGGTTAAATGGAGGACGAGGTTTTACGAAGAGTTGATAGGGTTTAGTCGGGAGTACATTGGGAAAAGGGGGAGCGTTGATTGGATTGGTGGTGTTGGGAATCACAAAGATGCTTTTTTGCCCGTGTACGCGAATTTAGTTGCGTTTTATGCACTTTCGAAGTGTGTGTTGAAAGAGGAACCCGAGAATAGTGGGGCCATGCTGTTGTCTGAAGTTGATGCGATTGGAGAGGCGATTAAGCCGTTTCTTGGTAATCCTTTGATCTACAATCTTTATTCGGTATTGGTTAAGTCACACGAGAAGTGTTTCGGCAGAAACGGAGATAATTTGGGTGGAAATTGGAGGCGGTGTGATTCTGATTGGGTTGAATTCAATCCTTACTTTCTACTTAGATGAATGACATGATCATTTATGTAACAATGTCATATAGTAGCTATTTTTGTATTGGTTTTTTTATGTGCTTTTATTTATGCTTCAGATATTAAACAATTTTATAGTTAGGTGAAGATTTAATAGTCTTTTATTTATCCTGTAACCTGATATTTTTTTCAAAAGTGTATGTCTGCAAATTACTTTTTTATTGTTCAATGGAAATGTTATATGTCATATATATTGAGAGCAATTTAATTACTGCTATAAAGAGAAAATCATTTTTCATTTTATTCACATTTAATATAAAATACATAATAAAATCAATATTGTGAATGTAATTTTCCGAAACTAAAATCATATTGGAAAACGAAATTTCACGTGTATTCCAGCTCCGATTTAGAGAAGAAAATTGACGTGTATGTGTGCTGTGTGCGTGTGCAGTGCAGAACCTGCAACAAAATATTAGTCGATATTTTTACCGAAACCTTGATAAGTAGACCGGGAGTACGCATGCATAGTCGATATTTGTGCAAAACTAAACACATATTATCACTAATTGAGATCTTATAAGATCACATAGTTGATATTTGTGCAAAACTAAACACAAATTATCACTAATAGAGATCTTATAAGATCACAAAATTATCACTAATAGAGATCTTATAAGATCACAATCTAATTGAGATCTTATAAGATCAAAAGTAAGAGTAATGCAACACCAAGAAATAATGAGCAGGCTAAGATATAAAACATGAAATATAAAACAATGTCAATACCAGACAATAAAACAGAAAGATTCAAACGAAATAGGTTTAAGAAGTCTAAAAGTTACTCTTTGTTCGATTTAAAAACATAATTCTAAAAAGTATCGAAAGAAACTTAGTCATCATCTTCGTCATCCCCCTCTTCCATCTTATAGTCGTACACGTTGTCTCCAGAGCATCATCCGTGTAGTCGACGGTCTTGCTTAATGTTTCATTTTCAAAATACGGGTTGATCTTGAAGTTCTGCAAACTCACAAAGATGACGAAAATATCACTCTCCAAACGACGAAGTGGGAAAACATAAATGTTTTGTCACGTAAAGAAAAGAAGGAATAAGACTTACGAACGTAATGCATTACCCCTTTTGTGGGTATTTAAGATCCTCCACGTGAAGACTATCCAAATAACGAAATATCTAGATAAATCAAAAGTAAAAGTAAACGAGATTTGTTTTTCATTAGGGCAACATTAATATTTAACGGGGATTATTTAGTGTGAAACCTGCTGGTCTTCCTGAGTGAGCGGCGTTCCGAGTGTAGGATGCTTCATGAACTGCAATAAACATAGATACCAATACGAGATTATCATTTATTCAGCTCGAATATGAATTAAGTATCACTTTTAAATTGCAATTAATGCGATGATTAATTATCACTCACAGCGGTCAGCCAAAAGTCTGGGTTCGAATTGATGACGAGACTTCTTCTATCATAGATGGGTACTTTTTTCCGGTCATATTTACGCTCCATTTCTTCTGTCTTCTTTACAAGTTTATCGGCCACCTGCATAATAGCATACGAAAATAAATCTTCAGCAACGTGTAAGAAATTTTTGCACTATGAAGTTACACGCGTGTAATAAATTCTATGTTTGGTTTACATTCTGGGAGAACGAATAACAGTCCACGTGAATCCATTTACGAGACCGTTATTAGTTATAACTGCAAACACGACACTACTTTGCCCCACGTGGCCCAACGATCAAATTTCCAAAATAAGAGAAACTAACAAAGTCGACCAAAACCACGTAAAGTCAAATCAGATCTATTTCACTAACTGCATTAACACAGATATAGAACACATATACATATACCTATTCCATCATAATCACGTAAACATTTTTTGTTCGATTAGTCATCTTTCTTGATATCAGTAACATGGCATTTGTTCTTTCCCAATGTTTTGTAGGTTTATTTCCAAGTAACGAACAGAAGAATGATTCTCGACAAGAAAACCCCCTCAGCCCTAAAATAAACTGCCCAAGCACAATTCAGGCAGATCTTTCTTTATTTATTTTTTTCTTCTTTTTTTTTTTTTTGAGAAGCAACTAAAACACAAATCCATCATTCAAAAGACATCAGTGTACATCAGAAAACGAAGAAAGAAAAATTCAGTACACAGATGACAGAACAAATCACTTATAAAGTAAAGCAAACACAGATGATCACGAAAAAAAAATAATAAATCGACCACCCATATAACAAAAATCATCCAAACCACAAAAACAAATAATGAAACATGAATTCGATCGAACACAAGCACCTAAAGAATTAAAAAAAAAAAAAAGGGCAAAGAAGTTTATAAACGGACAACCTTTTGAAGCTCATCTTGGAGTTCCCGGACCTTCTCCATGGCAACAGCCTTGAGTTGTTCAGCTTCCGCCGCCGCCTCAGCAGCCATTTTAGCTCTCTTGGCTCTGCATGACACCATTTTTTCTGAAACCTTGCGCCGACAATCTTAGAAATCCTAGTACACTGAAACCCTAGCGGCGACAGTCTACAAACCCTAGTACAGGAAGAAGGTGCCATTTTTTTCTCAGGTATATATACCAGTGCGTGTTTGTGTGTGTTCGGATGGCAAGTGTAGAGCAGCAGGGTGTTCAGAATGGCGACTGTTTGTGTGGACAGAGTGTCAGGAGTACAACGTTTGTAGCCAATGAGAGGGCAGCGTTCACGCAATTCCACGTCCACTGTCTGACATGTGGCCGGTGGAGGCGCCGTTGGGGGTTGGTAGTATCGGCGGAGTGCGCATGCATAGTCACCGGGAGTGCGCATGCATAGTCGATATTTGTGCAAAACTAAACACAAATTATCAGTAATTGAGATCATATAAGATCGCATAGTCGATATTTGTGCAAAACTAAACACAAATTATCAGTAATTGAGATCTTATAAGATCACATAGTCGATATTTGTGCAAAACTAAACACAAATTATCAGTAATTGAGATCTTATAAGATCGCATAGTCGATATTTGTGCAAAACTAAACACAAATTATCACTAATTGAGATCTTATAAGATCACATAGTCGATATTTGTGCAAAACTAAACACAAATTATCACTAATTGAGATCTTATAATATCACAAGTAAGGGTAATGCAACACCAAGAAATAATGAGGAAGCTAAGATAAAACATGAAATATAAAACAATGTCAATACCACACAGTAAAACAGAAAGATTCAAACGAAATAGGTTTAAGAAGTCTAAAAGTTACTCTTTCTTCGATTTAAAAACATAATTCTAAAGGGTATAGAAAGAAACTCAGTCATCATCTTCGTCATCCCCCACTCCATCTTCACCTTCCTAAATAACGAGATAGCAAGAGAGTTAGAAAAAACAATAATAAAATCATATTAGAGAGAGAGAGAGAAATAAACGAGAAATAGTAAAAGCGTTACATGGTTAAGAGGATTAACCCATAATTCCCCCTTGATCATATCACCGACCTGCAGTTAAGAAAGTCGACAATAATAAAGCATCGGTCAACCAAAAATAAACGTGGATATAGTAACATCAAACTAGCTAAATATTGCAATTCGTAATAAATTCCGTTCTTTTACTGCCGCATCAAACAATATCTGAAAAATATGATAACAACGTTAATGGACAAGAATTTTGTTTACCAAATCCTGATCAAACCCCATTGTGTCCTCCGCTGCATACCCAAACCATTTAAAAAAGCTGCATTCACAAAAAAAAAAAGAAAAAAAAAAAGCTCAATAGATTTTCCAAAAAATCTAGATTTATAAAGAATATTCAAAGACAGGTGGAAAAAAAGAAATACCTTGTAATAAATGGTAACAACCGCTTATCTCTTTCTTCCACCGGGACAGGAGTGACAGCAGAAGGGGCCTGGACATGTGACAATCACATTGATTTTACGAAATAATAATAATAAAAATAAACATGTAATTATTTTTAAATAGAATATATCCATTATTATTATTTATTACTACCTTGCCCTCCTTCCATCTTATAGTCGTACAAGTTGTCTCCAGACCTTCGTCAGTGTAGTCGACGGTTTTGCTTAATGTTTCATTTTCAAAATACGGGTTGATCTTGAAGTTCTGCAAACTCACAAAGATGACAAAAATATCACTCTCCAAACGACGAAGTGGGAAAACATAAATGTTTTGTCACGTAAAAAAAAACAAATAAGACTTACGAACGTAATGCAATACCCTTTTTGCGGGTATTGAAGGTCCTCCACATAAAGACTATCCAAGAATCGAAATATCTAGATAAATCAAATTTAAAAGTAATGAGATTTGTTTTTCATTAGGGCAACATTAATATTTAACGGGGATTATTTTGTGTCAAACCTGCTGGTCTTCCTGAGTGAGCAGCGTTCCGAGTGTAGGATGCTTCAAGAACTGCAATAAACATAGATACCAATACGAAATTATCATTTATTCAGCTCAAATATGAATTAAGTGTATCACTTTTAAATTCCGATTAATGCGATGATTAATCATCACTCACAGCGGTCAACCAAAATTCTGGAATCGAATTGATAACGTGACTTCTTCTATCATAGATGGGTACTTTTTTCTGGTCATATTTACGCTCCAGTTCTTCTTTCTTCTTTACAAGTTTATCGGTGACCTGCACAATAGCAATCTTCAGCAACGCACTTGGACTTACATTGTTTCTTATTACAATCGATCATCGAATAAAATTTTTGCACACGAAGTTACACACGTGTAAGAAATCTATGTTTGTTTTACATTCTGGGAAAACGAATAACGGTCCACGTGAATGCATTTATGAGACCGTTATTAGTTATAACTGAAAAGTGAAAACACGACACTACTTTGCCCACGTGGCAAACGCAAACCAAATTATCCATTTGAGGGACCTCTTTGACATATTCTCCCAACGATCAAATTTCCAAAATAAGAGAAACGAACAAATTCGACCAAAACCACGTAATGTTAAATCAGATCTATTTCACTAACTGCATTAACACAGATATAGAACACATATATACATGCCTATTCCATCATAATCTCGTAAACATTTTTTTGTTCGGTTAGTCATCTTTTTTGTAGCTTTATTTCCAAATAACGAACAAAAGAAAGATTCTCGACAAGAAAACCCCCTTAGCCCTAAAATAAGGCAGATCTTTTTTTTTTTTTGAGAAGCAACTGAAACACAAATCCATCATTCAAAAAACCAAGTAAGAAAAATTCAGTACACAGATGACAGAACAAATCATTTATAAAGTAAAGCAAACATAGATGATCACAAAAAAAAAAAAGAAAAAAAAAACACCATAAATCAACAATCATCCAAACCACAAAACCAATAATGAAACATGAATTCAATCAAACAGAAGCACCTAAAGAATAAAAAAAGGACAGAGAAGTTTATAAAAAGGACAACCTTTTGAAGCTCATCTTGAAGTTCCCGGACTTTCTCCATTGCAACAGCCTTGCGTTGTTCAGCTTCCGCCGCCGCCGCCGCCGCCTCCGCAGCCATTTTAGCTCTCTTGGCTCTGACTGACACCATTTTTTCTGAAACCTTGCGCCGACGATCTTAGAAATCCTAGTACACTGAAACCCTAGCGGCGACAGTCTACAAACCCTAGTGCAGGAGGAAGGTGCCATTTTTTCCTCCGGGTATATATACCAGTGCGTGTTTGTGTGTGTTCGGATTGGCAAGTGTAGAGCAGCAGGGTGTTCAGAATGGCGACTGTTTGTGTGGACAGAGTGTCAGGGGTACAACGTTTGTAGCCAATGAGAGGGCTGCGTTCACGCAATTCCACGTCCACTGTCAGACATGTGGCCGGTGGAGGCGCCGTTGGGTGTTGGTAGCATCGGCGGAGTGAAATCGTGAAATTCAACGGAGGTTATTTGATACGGATCTTTCCTTTTTCCGGATCGGGGCAACCCGGTTTAAGTTTAATACCTTTTTGCTGGATCCAGAAATTGGACCGATAACAGGCTAAATGTGGGTCCATATCTCTTGTGGGCTCCAAGCCCAGTATCCATATTATTTTATCCACTGGATTAATTTATCTTATTTCAAAATTAATTGTATATTAATTTTTAGTTGTTTGGAATTGATACAAAGATTAATTTTTGATTGTATAATAAATTTTTTTCCCAAAAATAAAATAGTATAATTGAAAATTAATATTGTAGAAGCCATTTAACAAAGATGTATATATAGGGACTTTTATGAATTTAAAATTCTAAAAAATAATAACTTTTGGACGTTAATTAAAATTTAAAATAATAAATTTCTCTAATGTGTTATGGTATGTTATTTTTTCTTTATAGTAACGTAACAGAAGGGCAATTTACTTATTTAGATATTTTATGTTTTATTTATTTAACATAACAGTGTCACCGTTATATTAATTTTGTAATATAATAATTATTAATTAATGTCAATTCACCTTAATAAAGTTTATTATTTAATTAACACTATTAAAAATAAAATAAAAATATTTAAAAAAAAACACAAGAAATCTCGATTTATTCCACAACAAAGCCCAGATTAACACAAAGAACTGAATATCAAAAACTGATGAAAGCTTCTACTACACAGTGCTATATATATAATATAATAACATGCATGCTGCAGTATTTATATATATATACATATATACATACACAATATATACATGCATGCATGCAAGCAACCCACGCTGAAGAAAAGCTCTCTCTCAATCTTTATTTTTTTTATTCCTTTAATCAAACGCTAATCCCATATCTAAGAAATCCTGCAGCACAATTACCCAAAAAAATAAACAGTATAATTAGAAAATAAGTGACGTGGAAAATTAATTAAAAATGATTAATATATATGTATATAATATTATATATAAATGAAACATGCATGGAGAAACGTACTGGCTGCAGTCAACGTTGGGGCTAACGGTCATGCCGACGGAGACACCGCATTTTCCGGGGAGGCTGGCGGCGGCGTCTGTAGGGACGTTGTAGGTGGAGGCGGCGGATTTCATACAGTAGCACGCCGTTTGCCTGTCCTGTGTCGACTGAATACTTCCCGACGCGCTCCTCAAACCGCCGCAGCACGACTCACTTGGTTCGCCGCCGCCGGTGAGGTAAGACAAGCACGGCGCCAGTGAACTCTGAAGCTCCCCACACGAGACCGCCTCCCCCGGCGTCGCCGCCAGCGAAACAACCACCACGAAAACCACTGCAACGACTCCCTTCATTTTTGTGCTGTATATATGGTTGAGATAATTAATTAATCGATGACTATTAAATATTAATTAAAACTTGAAGTGATCGATATGAATTATGAAGTGAAGAAGAGTGGGTGGTATTTATATATAGATGTGACGACATTAATTAAGGGTGTGATTATAATATATACAAATTTGAATGACGTCATAATTTGGTTGAAGGATTTGGATTATGTAACTTATTAATTTAATAAATGTCATTTATTAGTAACACTACTAAGTTGGGAAAATGATACAATTTTGCAGACGTTTGATTTAATTGAATTAGTTAGGAGATGCCGAGATGGAGAATTGATTGATAAATGGACAATATATATATAGAATGAACTAGAGTAAATTAATTAATTAATTAATTAGCTGAGGAAGAGAATTCGAACTAGGGCGCCTACTTTTTTTTTTCTTTTTTTTTTTTTTTTGTAAACTCTTTGGTCTTTACTATTTAATTTTGGCATTGCATGCACTTCTCCCCCAATTCCATAAATAATTATAAAAAAAAATTGATTTTAAAAGTTTTAAAAAGGCCATAAAATCATGATATTTATACATGAAGTTGTTTCAAAGAGTTTTATATAAACAATTTGCCACAGCAAATATTACCCCCAATTCCCAAACACTTCTTATTTGCTTTCATAGGGTGATAATATATAGTTATATACATATATATTTTGACTGTCGAGCCAAATAAATAAATCAATCATGCATGTAATTAATAACTAAGTCACTCTAATAAGCTTAAGATACAATTCTTCTACAATAATTACATTTTGGGGAATTCATTATTTTTTTCTACTACATAGACTCATTAGGATTTTTTTATTTTTTTTTATTTTTTATTTTTTTTTATATATAGAATTACTAATATAGAAGAGCTATATCATCCAAATAACTGTAAACTTCTTAAAATCTCATCATCTCATCATTACTAGTAGCTTAGTCTCACTTCATATATTAATTAACTGCTTAAAAACACCGGGCGGCCAAGAACCCTCGATTTCTTTGAGATCACGAGTATTTATTTCTGTTTTTTTAACAAATTAAATACATATAATTTCTCTAAGCCTATGATATATTGTCTAGTGGATGGTGAATTAGGGTTGGATCACTTCTCTAAGAACTATTAACCTAGCTCCCAGTAGCCTGTAGGCAAACTGTACGTATTTCCACAGCTTCGAACTTAGTCGATATCTTTCAAAACATATCACGTGTAATTTCTTTCATGGTAAGAGAAGATGTAAGAATACGTTGACATGCTAGAACAAACTCTTCGAATCCGATATGATATATTACGAATCTCGGCCAATGAGTGGAGTACTATCACCATTATTTTTTGAGGCTCTAACGATAAAAATAGTCTAATTTAATTTAATTTGTAACATTTTTATGCCTCTTTCTTCATTGAGTTTATATTAATTTCTCTCTCTCTCTCTCTCTCTCTCTCTCTCTCTCTCTCTCTCTCTCTCTCTCTCTCTCTCTCTCTCTCTCTCTCTCTCTCTCTATATATATATATATATATATATATATATATATATATATATATATATATACTAGTGTAAGAGAAGGGCAATTTAGATGTACTAAATTTATTTATTTAATTTAACAGTGTCAGTGTGGTATTGATATAATTATGGAGTAATTAATATCAATATAAGTAAACTTAAATATAGATTTATTTTTAATTAACAATAGTAGAAAAAATTAAAGAAAATTAAAAGAGAACACAAGAAATCTTGTATTATATTATTCCACAACAAAGCCCAGATGAACACAAAACTGGATACAAGAAACTGATGCATGAAAGCTTCTACCACAGCACTATATATATACAACATGCTGCAGTATATATATATATACACACACAATATATTATATATATATACATGCATGCAAGCAACCCACGCTGAAGAAAGCTCTCTCTAACTCTTTATTTTTTATTCCTTTAATCAAACGCTGATTCCATATCTAAGAAATCCTGCAGCACAATTATATAACCCAAAAAAACAGTATTAGAAAATAAATGACGTGGAAAATTAATTAAAAATGATTAATATATATGTATATAATATTATATTTAAATGAAACACGGAAAAACGTACTGGCTGCAGTCAACGTTGGGGCTAATGGTCATTCCGATGGAGGCACCGCATTTTCCGGGGAGGTTGGCGGCGACGTCTGTACGGACGTTGTAGCTGGAGGCGGCGGATTTCAAACAGTTGCACGCCGTCTGTCTGTCCTGTGTCGACTGAATACTTCCCGTCACGCTCCTCACGCCGCCGCAGCACGACTCACTCGGTTCGCCGCCGCCGGCCTGGAGGTAAGACAAGCACGGCGAGAGGGAACTCTGTAGCTCCCCGCACGAGACAGCCTCCCCCGGCGACGCCGCCAGCGAAACCGCCGCTAGAACCACCACGAAAACCACTGCAACTCCCTTCATCATCTTGAGTATATATATATATATATATATATATATGTGCTGTAGAGATAATCGATGATTTATTTATGGGTGATATATATATATATGTGGTGAAGAATATATAATAATATCGGGTGGTATTTATAGTTGTGAGGGTGTGATTGTGTACGAATTGAATGACGTCATAATTAAGTGGTTGAAGGATTTATTTTTGGATTATGCAACTAAATTTAAAATGTCATTAATCACTTACTAAGTTGGGAAAATGATTTAATTTTGCAGACGTTTGAAGGGGGGTGACTTTATTTAATTTAATTAGTTAGGAGATAGATGGGAGAATTGATTGATAAATGGACAATATATATATATATATATATATATATATATATATATATATATATATATATATATATGACCGGCAATTGAGCCGGGCCTATCCGAAGCCCGATAGCTCGGCCCGATTTTATTTGAGCCGAGCCTCATTAATTGTGAGCCGGGCCGAGTTTGAGCCGTTTTATTAAACCCGATTAAACTATGAGCCGAGTCTGAGCTTACCATGGCTCGACCCGAATAAAGCCCGACTATATATATATATATATATATATATATATATATATATATATATATATATATATATATATATATATATATATATATTTGTTGTCCTTTTTTTTATTTTAGGTCTCAAGATTTTCGAAAAGAGTTAAGGACATTTAGAATTGCTTCTAATTATTTTATTTTATGATTTTTTTTTTCATTTTGGCCTCGGATGCATTTTTTAGTATGATTAAATATTTGCAATATTAAACTTTATTTGTTTTAATGAACAGACTATGATTATTTTTTTTTAATTTTTTTTTTAAGCTTATTTTGATTTTCAATGAATAGTCTAGATTTTTCGCTTAGACTGCGAAGTTTTTTTTTTTGTTTTTCTTTAATATGTCGACTGCAAAGTTGTAAAATATGTAATTTGTTTATATAAGCCCGATATAAACCCGAAGCCCGAAAAAATGCGTGAGCCGAGTTTGAGCCTATAGGCATGAGGCCCGATGGTATTTGAGCTTGAGCCTATAATAATGAGGCCCGATACTATATGAGCTTGAGCCGACCCAGGCTCGGCTCACACGGCCCGATTGCCAGCCCTATATATATATATATATATATATATATATATATATATATATATATATATATATATATATATATATATATATATATATATATATATATAATTTATTTTCTCTTTGAGAAAATATATATTTATAAATGTATAGAATAATGTGATTTTATACATTTAAAAAGGGCATAAAATCATGATACGTTATTTCATCTTCAAGAATTAAATAAACAATTTCTCACAGCACGCATAACTACATCATGTAACTAGGTGTTGAGAATTAAGCTCAATTTTCCTTCAAATCTCATTGCTTAACATCACTTTATTTTTTAAATGCTTAAAACACCAAAAAGGCAAAAAAATTAAGGCTATACAAACAAGAATTTAAATATTTTTTCAAGTCAACGATACATTGACTAAAAATATTACTAATGCAATTTTGATGGGCCACCGATACAACCCAAAGTGGGCCCCATCTCATAAGGCCCATATTTGTAAGAGCCACGTGGCCCACGTTTTTAATTTGGGCCAATAATTCGGACAAGCCCATTTTTCTATTCTACGGTAATTATCTCTCTTTCTCTCTCCCCTCTTCTCTCTCTTCTCTCTCTCTCTCTCTCTCTCTCTCTCTCTCTCTTCTTCTGCTTGTTGTTCTGCAAACCACTCATCTCAACACCATCTCCGTTTCCATCTATCCCATTAAAGGGTAAAACAAAATGCAAGCAGTAATAGCTTCCAGCAGCTCCGCCGTACCTCCGTTCAGACCCCACACCGCCACCAAGACTCTCATCTCCGGCAAACATCTCCCATTTCTCGGCCGCCGCAAGCTCTGCTGCGACGTCGTTTCACGTCTCCCCGTTCCATCTCCCACTTCCCGGTAAAATAGCTCCCGTACTCGTACATTTACATTCTCGATTTTCCCAAATTTTCCAGGCTATTAAAAATGGGCAACTTTTTTTTTTTTATTTTCCTTCTGCAGGGGCGACGGTAAAGAAGACATTTTTACCGTGGAACAAGGTTTATTGCAGGATAATTTACCTCGTACAACGCGTCGTACGTTCTTCGCCCGTTTATTAGTGTCCACGTGTTACTCTTATCTTCTTCCTTCAAGGTACTTCCAAGGTCTGCACTTTTTTCCTGCTCCAATTTTTCATTATTTTAATAATAAGTGAATTTCTTTTTCTCCATTTAATTTCCTCCGATAATTCAAAAACCCAGGCCGAAAAATTCATTCATTTAATTACAATTTTGTACAGCATATGCATTAGGAGATCCGTCAGTTACAGTTGAACAAGTCACCCCTTCAGTTTTCTCAGCTGGTCCACTTTTCCCAACCGAGGTCTATTTTTTTTCTCTGCAAATTAAGTATTTTTTTTTTTAATCCTAAATTTTTCCCTCCAAATTTTTTGTTGTTTTCTAATTAGTTATCTGTAAATTTTCAAATTTTGGCATGGCAGGTGAATTGATATGGTAATGGTTGGTTGTCTCTACTTGGCAGGAAAGAATTGTCAAACTATTCGAGAAGAACACTTACTCTGTCGTCAACATATTCGACGTCACTTTGAGGCCCCAATTAAATGTCACCGGTGCAGTCGAGGTGAATATGCGTTTTTCTCATCTGCCGTTATGCTTTCAATACTTAATTATGTGTATACTAAAAGAGTTTCGAACGGACTTGTGAATGTGTAGATTCCCGAAGGGAACGGCTCGGGAGTTGTCTGGGATGAACAAGGTCACATTGTCACAAATTATCATGGTATAATTTGCACGGAAACCAAAAAAATATATATGCCGTATTATAATATATATCACAATGTATTGAAATTGGTTGTTGCGTTTTTATATTGAGCAGTTATAGGCAATTCTCTTTCAAGAAATCCAAGCATCGGCCAAGTTGTTGCTCGTGTTAATATTCTAGCTGCCGAAGGGTGAGACACTCGAGAATTTCTTGCTAATGTTCTTCTTTTTCGTAAATTTTATTTTTTTTGAGATTTTTCCTCGTTTTCATTTTTCCGGTGAAGGGTACAGAAGAACTTTGAGGGCAAGTTAGTTGGCGCAGATCGTTCAAAGGATCTTGCTGTCTTAAAGGTTAATTGTTGCTTAATCCGTATTAAAATTTTAAATTATAAATACATTTTCAACCGATTATGCGTTTACAATTAATTGATGTTCTCGATTCTCACAACCAGGTTGAAGCCTCGGAAGAATTGTTGAGGCCGATTAATGTGGGGCCATCATCTTCTCTGAAAGTGGGGCAGCAGTGTTTGGCAATCGGAAATCCATTTGGTTTCGACCACACACTCACTGTCGGAGTTATTAGCGGTCTTAACAGAGATATAAACAGTCAAACCGGAGTTACTATCGGTGGTGGCATTCAAACTGATGCTGCAATCAATCCTGGAAACAGGTTCGACTTTAAAATAGTTGAGCCTCACTCATAATCGAAAACCCTTTTTCGTCTTTTTCCCTTGGGCATCGACATATCTCGTTTTCTGTGATATTTATGTAGTGGAGGCCCTTTATTGGATTCTAAAGGAAACTTAATCGGGATCAACACCGCAATTTTCACTCAGACAGGTATTTCGTTTCTATTATTTAGTACACACCCTTGTAAAAACTGTCTTTTTAATTTTAATTTTAAATTTTTTTCGGTTTATCTTGTGTTGTCTACGTGGCACAACAGGGACATCGGCTGGTGTAGGATTTGCGATACCTTCATCAACCGTGGTAAAGATAGTTCCGCAGCTGATCCAATTCGGCAAAGTATGTTTCTTTTTTTTTGGCTTCTAAACTGCTTTTTTTTCGTTTCGCAATTTTGCTGCATCTTTAACCCTCTTATCTTTCTTACACAAAGGTCGTTCGAGCTGGTTTAAATGTCGAAATTGCCCCTGACCTTATTGCGAATCAACTCAATGTCCGCAACGGAGCATTAATCTTGCAGGTGATCTTTCGTACTCAATAATATGCCGATTCTTTATCAATTGTCAACGTTTTAATTCCGATTTAATTGGAACTCACTTTTTAAATTATTATTTATTTATTTTTATAATAGGTTCCGGTGGATAGTTTAGCAGCTAAAGCGGGGTTTCTACCAACTACAAGGGGTTTTGCTGGCAAAATCGTGCTCGGGGACATAATATTGGCGGTGGATGGCAAAACGGTAATTAAGCTCTTCTTACGATCGTTATTTTTCAATTGCATGATCGTATAATTGAGTACTTTTCGACAAATAATTTGTTGACAGGTAAAGAATAGAGCAGAATTGTACAAGACATTGGATGAGTATAGTATAGGGGACAAAGTTGTCCTAAATATTATGAGGGGCAATCAAATTTTGGAACTGCCTATTGTTTTAGAGGAAAATAATTGATGAAAGTTTTCTTAATTAATACAGTAAAAACAATTATTCGAGTGATGAATATATAGTAATATAACATATATATATTTTTTTGAATATATTTGTAATTTATATTTGTTTTTGTTTTTTTTTAATGTGATGTGGACTTCGTTTTTTTGGTAATTTATTATATTAATTCATTCTTTATAATAAGAAATACACAGTAAATAGTTTATTTATACACACTTGCACGTTGATTTCTTAACACTACCCTATTGGATTATTCGGTTTGTGCAATTTCGCAACAATCATCTCTTCTCAAATACGACAAAAAAAAAATGAAAAAAAAAATGAAAAAAAATGAGGTATTTGTATGTATTTAAGTAAACATTATTTTCAATGACAAATTTGTGGCTTTCTTCATGTGGATAAATGTGAATCGATTTCATCCTATTCACAATAAAGGTCAATTATAGTCGATACAATTAAAATTTAAAATTATAGTAAACAATTATATTGGGGGAAAACAATTGGATTATAAATTCAAGGTGTAAACACAAAAATAAATGCACGAGGGGGATGTAACTTTAATTAGAAGAAATTGACCAATTTTAGAGGTTAATTAGATTTCACGCATCAATTGGCAGGGCCAAGGCCCGCGGGCCCATAAAGCCCATGCAACAGACAGAAGAGGGTTTTGAAGTTCGAGCCTTGACCAAATTTCCAGGGATTTTGACTCTAGCTTTTGCCACTGTTTAATAATTACTATTTATTCAGCATTTATTATCCAGACACTATTTCTACTGTAATTAGTAAATTATCCTAAATTTACAGCTAATAAAAGATGTAGATTAAGTTTTATGTATTTAAGCTATATAGCTAAACAAAAATTTAGCATTCTTGAGTAGTTAAATGGCTAAATAAATATTTTAAATTGAAAATACAAAGTTGCTAAAGTTAATTGATGAATTAATTAACTTTTTTTTTTTCTACTGCACACGCTTGGCACTTTTAGTCAAAGCAGTCAACTCTAAGCAGTTGAACTGCTTCCTTGTTAAGGTTTGGTAAGCTATTTCATGTTTCCCTCCATTAAAATCAAATAATACCACTTAGACCACTAATTAATTAGCAAATTGATTTATTTAATTCAACCTTAAATTAATCACATTAAGTAGAATTGGTGTCTTATTTGCTAATAATACAAGACAAAGATCTAAGAATTAATTACTGATGCAAGAAACATATAACTAATACTGCACCTTTGCCTCAAAACCAGCAGCAGACCAAAAAGGTAATTTCCTAGCATTGCTCAAATACACTAATAAAGGGGTTAACCAATTATCCATGCAAGACTTAATTTTTCCTAATTTTCTAATTAAATCATTAAGTAAAGTTTAAGGAATCTCCACAAAGTTCAAGGTATCCGAATTCACATGTCACGTGTTCGTGTCTGTCGTAAACAAAGAACTAAGGAATAGAAGCTTTCCGCAGGAACGGAATAGAAGCTCGTTTTCAAGATCCAATATTCTAATAAAATATAATAATATTCAATAAAAATATGCATGGACAACAAGATATTGTTCAAAACACTAAATATCAAGATAGGGACTATAATTAAATAATTAGTACTATAAAGTATAAACTAATGGCAATACAAGAAGATTGCTTTGTCTTCTAGTCTTGATTGTAATAAGATATAAGGGAGAAGCAATCCATTCTTTAGAGTATTGGAACTTTGAATAACATATCCCAATACACTCATACTCTCATACCGACGAAATTGCATAATCGAGCAGGGGGGAAAAAAAAGGATAATGAATGAAACAGAGAAGAGTAGCACCATTGATGATGTCATCTTGCCGGGATTCCGTTTTCATCCGACCGATGAAGAGCTTGTCGAGTTCTATCTGAAGAGGAAGCTTCAGCAGAGAGCTCTTCCGATTGAGCTGATTAAGCAAGTCGAGATTTACAAATACGATCCATGGGACCTTCCAAGTAAGTATTACATATGCATAAGTCATAACCTAGGACAAGAAAGTTTAATCATCATTAATTATTAATTGATACTCAAATTCTTGATTTTGTGTAATAATAAACAGAACTGGCTTCGACTGGGGAGAAAGAGTGGTATTTTTACTGTCCGAGGGATCGAAAATACAGAAACAGTTCGAGGCCGAACCGTGTGACTGGATCGGGATTCTGGAAAGCCACGGGAACAGACAGGCCTATATATTCATCGGACGGAACAAAATGCATCGGTCTGAAAAAATCGCTCGTTTTCTACAGAGGCAGAGCTGCCAAAGGCATGAAAACTGACTGGATGATGCACGAGTTTCGACTTCCTTCTTCCACTACAGACGGTGGTGCACTTGCACCGCCAAGAAAGATTTTGGACAAGAACCTTCCACTAAATGTAAGCCTTCTCGTATTTTTTCTTCACAGTTCTCACATTACACCACCACTGTGTGGGATTAAAGCTTTATCTATTTTTTCGTAAAACAGGATTCGTGGGCCATTTGCAGGATTTTCAAGAAGACTACTTCGACCGCACACAGAGCTCTTTCTCACTCGTGGGAAACTTCACAGCCAATACCCGATCATGGTTTCGCTTATGGGTCCCACCAAACTCGGTTTAACTTGGAGAACGAGTTTCAACCGGCTAATAACTCTGGCATTAGCTTCCCCTCGTACAAAAATTTCTCAGCAGCAACTGGTACAACATCCACTTTCACATCTTCCGATGGGGAGTATTTCCATGGAAACCTCGTTTTCTCGCCGAACCAAGAAGTTTCGGGCAGAAGCAATGACAGCACGGTTGATCTTTCTTCCATGATCTTCAATCTGTCTTCCCCTGTATTAGCTGACAAGAATTCCGAGGCCATCGACTTTGAAGGGCAGTTCAACGGCTACTCAGGCAATTCGTCGAACATGTTGCAAGCAAGCATGAATGTAGAAGAAGAGCAACAAGCGGAGATCAGAAAGAACCAAAGTAATACAACAAACATACATAACAATAATAATGTGTGGGAAAACATACGTTCAATGGGGTTTCCGTTCAGCTTGCCGGCGGGCGGACAAGAATCTTGGAAGGGGAATCTGCCGTGGGATTCACCACCATGTCCGAGTGAAATTTCATCGACTAATTACTCAACAACGAGTGTTACACACAGTTGATACTGTGAAGAAGGTGTAATAGTTTTCTTTAATTTCAAGCTCTCTTTATGTAAAGATGATTACTATTGGCTTAAGATTATATGACAACAAGTAACTTTGTTTCAGTTATGGGGTTTCTGTATCAATGCACAATTTTTACAGCAACATAAAAGGCATCACGTAGATGTAATTCGGATAATCCAACTAAGTAATTCAGGTTAACTTCTGAAATTAAGACACGAATGTATTTTAATGTTCGACTGTTAGAGATTTTATATGGAACTGAGAATGGGAATTTATTTAATATATTTTGTATATATTGTCATCAAGTCAAGATGGCCGAGCGGTCTAAGGCGCCAGTTTCAGGTACTGGTCCGAAAGGGCGTGGGTTCAAATCCCACTCTTGACATTTTTAAATTTAAATTATATATTTTTTTGACATTTTTATTATTATTTTTTTTTGTTGTGTTCCATAGAATTTTAAAGTTGAGTTTTAAGAAAATCTTCACATTTTTTTCTTTCCCATTTTGTTGCAAAGAATCTTAAAGTTTAGTTTTAAGAAATTCGAACCACACGAGATAAGCCTTAGATTTCGTTATGACTAGTAAAATTCTATTACTTTAACAAAATACTAAATTATCGAACTAATAATTTAATAAGTTTGAAGAAATTATTATTTTCAGATTTCGTTATACAGTTAAACTTTTATAAATTAATAGAGTCGTGACTAGTAAAATTCTATTAATATAGCAAAATATTAAATTATCGAACTAATAATTCAAATATTTAATACATTTTATTTCAAACAAGGTTACATTTTTTAATATCTGAAGAAATTATTATTTAAACAAAGTTTAAAGATATATATTTTATTTAAACAAGTTAATTAATTTATCGAGATTCTGTATTGAATAAACACTCCTAAGTCCTAACATTTATTTTTGGCAAAACGTAAGCATTTGGCAAAAAATTGACATGTTAATAAATAGAATCCTAGCCCATTTTGATCCCTAATTCCCAGCATAGCATTGTACAAATCTTCACTGAAAAAAAGAACACCAAAAGAGAGAACATAAAGAAATAACAAGGATAACAACAATGTCAACGCCTTGACAACAATTAGCAACGAAAAAAAACATCAAGAAAATATTATGTCGGCAAATGAACAAACATTTTAAACAACGATGAAAGAGCCAAAAAACTTGAATTAAAAGAACTAGAGGTATTTGAAAACAGAATGTTCGACATCTCTTTCATCGTCATCATCATAGGCAAAAAAATTTCTAACATAATTTAGCTCTTGGAGGCTACTTTTTCCTTAGCCTTCTGAATCTTCAAAACCTTCTTCACAATCTTCTGCTCTTCCACCAAGAAAGCTCGAATGATCCTAGAATTATATATTAATAGAATTGTTCATTCACTTTCTTAATACGGCGCCAAAAAAAAAAAAAGAATAATAAAAAAATAGATATTCGTTACTCGTTACAAAAGTAGAACTAACCTCTCCCTTACAGCACTTCCAGATAAAACACCACCGTAAGGACGATTCACTGTCCTGCGGTTTCTTGATAATCTAGACCTCTTGTATTCAGCAGGTCGCAGATGAGGAATCTGAGTTTTAAGTTACAAAAACACGTAATTAATCTTCTTAATCGTTGATGCAATAACAATTTATAAATGGGTGTTGTCCTTCAAAGAATCGAATCAAGAAAAGCTAGTTATCATCAGTCTACTGACCAGACCATCGCTTATGGATTACGCAGCAAGTATAAAGTCAAAAGAAAAAAAATCGGGACATTGCCGAAAAAAGAGTGTAAGACAGAACATCCATATATAAACTACCAATTGTTATAATTGAGCAACGATCAAAACAAAGAGTTAACACCGGGGAGAAAACCAAACTATCCGACTACTACCAAAAAGAAAACCAAACTATCCGACTACTATCAAAAACTGTAATGGGGTACAGTATCAACTATCAACAATTTGATAGGAGAATATCATAATCAAAATCAAACTACAAAAACTAGTAATTGTGGGGAGGAAGGGAAGCTGAAATATAAAGCTTTGGCACACCATATCCTAAATACATATGGATCAAGGTATCTCAGCAATCAATTTTCAGCAATTATTTCAATATTTGAATGAAACAAAGTACTAAAACCATATCAACATTGCGGGTAATTTTAGCAGTAAAAAAAAATCATGAAGAGATATAAATTGAAGAAGAGGGGGGAAATACCCCTTGGATTCTCTTGCCGGTGACGGGGCATTTCGGTCCGCTGGCTCTCTTCTGAGTGGTCTGGTACACGAGCTTCCCTCCTGGTTTATTGAAGGTAAAAAAATTACAATCAAATTAAAAAATTAAAATCAGAAAGGAAATGATGAAAAGGGGGGTTTTTGGAGAAGATAGGTTACCGGGGGTTTTGACAATTCTGTGTTGATTGGATTTGGTGGCGTAGCTGTGGCGCTTCCGGTAAGTCAGTCTCTGAACCATTTTCGCCTCTTACCTCACAAATCTCTCTCTCTCTCTCTCTCTCTCTCTCTCTCTCTCTCTCTCTCTCTCTCTCCACTGCTTGGATAAGGCCGGCCGACGCAATTTCTCAGAGCATAAACTTTATACCAGACCTAAAAGTCAAAACCCTAGACTCTACTTCCCGATTAAAGTCGCGCTTTTGCTCTACAGAAACGCGTTTTCTCAACTAATAATTACTTCCATTTTTCTTTCTTTTTTTATCTTTTTTGAGCTATCTATCAACCTATAATTACTAAAATAGTGGATTTTATTTTTTTGAAAATAAAAAATAATGGGTCGAGGCAAATCGATTTTTCATATTTAGTTCACATATTTCTAAATACAATTTGCGAATACTCAAAACACGTATAAATATATATATATATTTAAACATGTTTCACTCCATCGACTCGTGGAGCGCGGCCGCAGATTTTGTTAATTATTAAAACGTCAAAACGTATCACTTGTTTCATTGTGTCGTTTGCTGTATACTGAATTTGTTGATGATTCGCAATTGTTCAATTAATCAAAATAAGTACTTATTTTATCGATAATTTAGCGAGTCCAAACAATTATTAGACGAATCGATTCATCAAACAAGTTGCAATTATTCAACAAATCATGACACATCTTATTCGACAAATGAAAGTCTACATGTTCAATCAACAAGTTAGAAACTAACTCCACACAAAACTTTTTATTACAAAATTTTACCAAATTCAATTTGGTCACATGTATACATGCCGAGAAAAAAAATGTACTATTTATTACTAAACGTTTAACACGGGAAGAGCAAGAAAGCCGGTTCCATTCGAAGTTTCCTATTTACAAAACTAATCCTATCTAGTTTGTTAAGACACCAAATCAGTTGATCTCTTGTTATTTTCGACATGTTCAAAACCCTACACACTAATTTCATATCCACCTGCGAGAAAAAATGAAGAACTTGATCCGAATGCGAATCATCTTCTTCCCTACATCGTCTTAATTTCCTCAAAACGCAATTGTCACACCTCAATAGTTCCTTCAACTTCCTCTCTTTCTGTAAATACCAAAAAAAAACATTTTTGGGGTCAATTAGCAATATTTCAAGACTTATGAAATCATAAGTAGTGTCATCCAAATTGAATACTAAGGACAAACCTTTTGAAGAATTCTCTTCACCTCCACAAGTAACTTGCTGTCTTCTTCTATGATTGGAATACAAGATAATTTCTTGTGGCGGCCATTGATTGGTGGAGCCGAACAGTCCTTGTCCGCTTGTACGAATCTCCAAAATATTCGTATCGATTCTTCGACAATCTCCACTAATACGTCGCTTGTAATAACATATTCATCATCCATTTCTTTTTTCCTTTTTTCTTTCTTCTTGTCCTCTATCAAATCAAAACCACCAAAATTTAGTGCACGCACTTCCATCATATAGTATATATATCTTTAGATTTACAAAAAAACAATAATAAAAAAATATTCTTGATCGTCACCTCTTATTACAGGAATTTGAAGAAGATTGCGAACGGCACACCTTGTCTTGACGTAATACTGCACCCTCGGCCCTTGAAAAGGTTCGTCTTCTATGAATCTCTGCATGAGGACTTGAAGCTGTTGAAACTCACCCGCCACCTCGTTGTACATGCGGGACCCACGAGGGTCGGAATCCCATAATTGAAGGGCTTTATCGTACTGCCAGTGCAAGAATTCCCATGAAAGGCACATTTGTCCGACATAGACAGCTTCTAGATCGCCTTGAAGTTCCATGATGAACTTCTTCATCGGATTACTACCGTTGATTTTGTGTTTAAATAGCCAGATATTTTGCGATACGAGTGATTTTAGTGATGGGGGTGGAGCTTTTTGCTTTGGAATCGCATGATCCTTTAGCTGCAGAAAACCTGCGTTTTTTTAGTAGAATCGGATTAGGGTTGTCTTAAAGATCGAAACTTTGTAATGAAAACGCTCTTCTTTTTTCATATGAAAAAAACAAGAAAACAAGATCAACTGCAATCAACTTAAATTATTACTCCATTTGACTTTTGACATATGTTGTTCTTGTAAACATGGAAATTGTATTAATATTATATAATTTCATTTGTTGGGTACTTGTGATTCTTTTAATATTTATTACAGGATACCATTTGAAGAAAATGTGACAATTAATGCTTCATTAATTAATTAACAACCTATTCAAATCTCCACCTAATCATGCTGTGTATTTGACCCATCCCTCTAATGCCTTGTAACAAAAACCAGATCTTGTGGGCCTTTTCTTCAACACCAAAAATATCTAAAATTCAATTAAATAATTTTAGTACACCTACTTATTTCAATTTCTAATGTTCAATTGTTGGATTTAGATTACTTTAACCAAATATAAAGAATGTAAATAAAAATTGAGAATTGTAACTAACCCATGGCGTACATCTTCTGGTAATTGATGATATCGAATTTGCGCATCCTCTCTCTATAGCTCTTGTAGAATTTGTGAAGCTCCCCTACGCAATAACTTTCACGTTGGAATTCGTCGATTTTCCACGGCTTTAAATTGTCCATCATTTTCGGGGACGATTCGGAATCTTCTTGAATAGTGGGCAAACCGGTCGCCCTAACCTTTTTCAGTTCCATTCTCAACTGCTCAATCAATTCTTGATGCTCCCACAACGACTCCAATTTGTTTGAATCGTCAGATTCGGACACTGAAGAATCGTCTGACCTCGTTTTTTCAGATTCGTCATCGTTTGTATTGGCCAAATCCTCATTAAAGTCTCGGTCACGCAAAAAATCTGGATTTTCAAGATTGTGCTCTTCTAGTTTCTTGAGTTCTTCCATTATATCACTATCTTCTTCGTCAAAATTATCCGAATCGGACAACAACTCACTCTCCGACTCAGTTTTCTCATCCAATTCTCCTTCAAAATCTCCGTCAAACAAGAAACCATCGTGCACAAAACTAACGGACTCGCAATCGGAATCGGTAATCACAGAGTTCTTTTCTGAAAAAATCCGATACTCGTCGGAAAAATCTCGATTTCCTTCGATATTCCCTTTTTCCTCTTCCTCGTCAACAACACCTCCTAATTGTGGCTCATTTTCCTCTGTATCAAATACCAATACTTCTTTAATTTCTCTGTTTTCAATTTCATCATCAAATACTTGCTCATCAATTACTACATCAGTAGCATTAATTTCTTCCTTCACGGGAAAAGTCTCCAGTTCATCAATAAAGGTTGTAATAAAACTTTTGCCAGATGTGAAATCGTTTCTGCCAGAGAGGACCACTTGGGAATTAAATATATCACCTGCTCCTTTCTGTATCCGGCTAAATTCTTCATATGTCTGAAACTTAAATTTCAAATATACCCCTTCTTCTTCTTCTTCTTCTTCTTTTTCATCTTCTTTATCTCTAATTAATTCAGTACCTTCTTTCTGGGACTTATCCACTGGTAATAACTCGGACTCTGTTTCAAGAACATTTATTTCATTAACCTTCTTTTTTAAGGAACCACTCCCATCTCCATCCAGCCTGCAATAAACCAAAACCCACTTATCAAAAATCACAAATAATCAATTAATACTGGAATTAAAAATTATATAAAAAAAAAAAAGATCGAATTTTTAAACCTGAAAATGTAGGTGGAGATGAAACTGAAGATTGAGCGTAGATACACGGAAACAGCTTGAATCAAACAAACCAGTTTCTGACAGAGAAACCTAGTATTAGAACCGGCCATCCTTCCAAACACGGCCCAACAAAAACGCGGTTTGGGATAACCGGATAAGCATCAAAATCAATGAAGGCTGTGTGAAAAGAAAAAAAAGAACAAAAAAACAGGGGATTGAATTTTTATGGCTCCTTTGAATATTTCAACGAACGAATAAGAATTAGGGGGGAAAACACACATAAATCGGAAGAGGTTGAAATCCGACCTAATCGGAGAAATCAATGGGTGATGAGATTTCAAAGCAGGAATTGAAGGGAAGATGTTTACCTGTCAGCGACTAGGTCTAAGGGCTTTCTTGGAATTTCTGTCTTCTTCATTACATACATGAAACATGCATGAAGAAACATAAACCCTAAAAAATGAAATAAACTGAAATTTCTCTATTTTTTTTTTCTGGGCAGCAGATTTTATCACTTCTGAAGTCAGTTTTTGCTGTTCATTTGTTTGTGTGTGTTTGTGTGTGAGAGAGAGAGATTAGAAAATTGACATTTAGAATTTTCGGACAAGGTACAGTAAGGCAAATATAAAAAAATAATTTTATACAAAAGCCCCTCGTGTGGTTTTTCTTTTTTCTTTTTTTGTCTCGAAAACTTTTATTTATTTTATATACACACACATTTTTAATCAACAAACGGTGTCGTATGAGTAATATCTTAAATCTTTTGGGTGATCGTCTAGAAGATCTTACGTAATTATTATTTTAAAATATTTAATTTCATAAATTATGTAATGTGGTTGTGTATTGAATGGTGGATTGACAACTTTGTCTACAAAATCCGATTGGCTAAAATCGTGGTTTTTAGGTGCCAACTTTTACTATATTATTATTGTGTATGGCATTTAATTATTACGGTTCGTAATTATTATGATTCTACTAACCAAAATTTATTGCCTAATTATTTATGGCGCAATTGGTTATTGAGACAAGTGTGCATTTATGACATTCCTTTTATTTTTTGATACAATAAATGTCGATTCGATTTATGAATATTTTTTTGACTTTGAACGGGATTTTTACATTTTTCTAACTTTATTTTCGCGAAATTCAAAACACGAGAATTGTTACTTGTTGAGTTATTTTTTCAATCCAACTTGAATCACCTAAATTTGATATCAAATGACAAAGTTATGTATAAATGAAAAACATCAAAGTTATAGGCATTGCTCATAGACTCAAGCATATTTTTATCACCCGACATCCAATCTTGGTGATTCCAATTGGATTACACAGCTAACGCAAAATTATACTATATTTTGAATTTTGCCAAATTTCAAATCGAAAACAGTCAGAATCACATTTAAAGTCGACCCGATATAATAAAAAAAAAAAAAAAAAACTACATTTATCGCATCTCTTTTATTTATTTTTTCTATTGCTCTTATCCCAATTCAATGTGAAATTGTTTATATATATGGGAAATTAACTTTTCATTTATGAGTATTTTCCTTTAATGCTACAAAAATTATAGACAACTGGCCTAAGTACCTTTTCATAACAAGCGATGGTCATCTATCACAAATTTACTAAGTTTGCTTACATATTATTAAAATAAAATTTTTGATTTTGTCCCTAAAAATAATAAATAAATCTTTGGATGAATGGGTATACTAATATTGGATTTGATTATATAAATCCAAACTTTGCACTTTAAAATATAAGATATTCACACGTTAGTTTTCACATTTAATAAATTTGAAAATCGAATCAATTGATTTTTTTTTTTGGTTGAGAATGAATTCTTTATTTTCTTAATTCAATATGAACTGTCCATAATTAAATAAATTTGTGTAATTATTTCGTGAATAGTATACAAGTATACAACTTTGTTAGAGATAATGAAATGTCACGTCATAACACACCACATCAGTTGACAGTCTAAAAGTAGAAATTTATGTAACAAATTCATCTATATTTATTTATTTTTTTTTTTTTTTTTTTTTTTTGGGTAATGCAGGAACCCGCAGCCAACCATATAGGTGCACTGGGTAAACCTACACTCTCGTATAATAGCTTGCAAACCATACGAGAGATGTAAACCACACTAGGCCAACCATGTGTGACAAGCTCGACCTAGCGACCGTTGGCAAGGGGATTCGAACTTGGGTCAATTGACCAAATAATTTATTATTATTTATTCTTTTTGGGTTACTAATGGTAAATAGGAAAAGTTCCTTCACATCAAACACACGATCGATCAACTTTTCAAACTAATAATAATTATTCACTAAAATGCCGTGTGGAATATATGACGCGTTTTTATGTACAAGTCCTATTCTCAACAATCCTCAAAATTCCATCTTATGTTTGGTTTACCCGATTATTTTTATGTTACATCTGGTGAATGTGACATTTAGTAGATTTTTGTCGTTGATTTACACACAACAATGTTGGTATGTGTGTGTATGCCTGCTTATGAATACTGAATAGTAAAGATCCACCCAATATATTTCACCAGAGTATATTAGTGTGAATCATCTGTCGTTTACCGATGCACTGTCATTGGATGTATGTCTTATAGTATAATATTACTTTTATTAATTTTGTGGTTTTATCTATTTATTTGTTGATTATTTAGAATAAGAGTTAAATGCAAAAACCCCCCCTGTGTAATTCCTAAAGGCCAAAAAACCCCCTAGGAAAAAATAAGTCACCAAAACCCCCCTAACAAGTGTTCAATGAAGCACACTCGACCCTTTTTTGTTTTTGTCTGTTGACCGCTCGCGAAAAGACAAAAATGCCCTTCAGATAAATATATCCAACCTCTAGAATTTTATGACTCAAATGAAATTTTCAAAATTTTCAATTCAGTCCCTAGCACTTTCAATTTAGCCCTCTTCTCCAATTGAAAAAAAAAAAAAACAACGCACACTTCAATTTCAATTTCTCAGCTCATAGCTCAACGGCGGCTGCAACGGCAGCTGTATTTGAGAGGATTTTGCGATGGGCTTTGCTATTCGTCGGAGAATTCGGCGAAGTGTAGCTCGCCGGACCTCGATTGGCGACGACTTTAGAGAAGATCTGAACTCGCGGCGGCGGCGGCGGCAGCGGCAGCAGCGGCGGCGGCGGTCGCTGGGCAACGTCGGAGAAGATGGCGATGTCGGACAACAAAATGGGCGAAGAAGATGAATTTGAGGTTGGTCTTCAGTTTGACGGGGAGGAAAAAAGATTTTTCTTTTTTATAAAAATTAGAAAAGATATTTCTTTTTTATAAAAATCTTTTTTATAAAAGCACACTACTTTCTCCTACAATCAACCTTAAAGATTACACCCCCACCCCCATAAAAGAAAAAAAAAACCAGAAAAGAAGATCACATATATATATAAATCCCATAGTTCTTGAAAACGAAAAAAAAAATCAGTATGCTTCTTCTGCACAAAAGTCAAAATATATATAATTTTCGGGAAAAAACGAAAAAAATGGGATTAAAAGATATAGGAGAGACGCTGCCACCGGGTTTCAGGAAAAAACGAAGAATTGGTTTGCCATTATCTTTACAAGAAAGTTTGAAATGAACAAATTCTCCGAGCTACCCTCGTCGAAATCGACCTCCATGTTTGCGAGCCATGGCAGCTCCCCGGTACCCTCGTCGAATTGTGTTTTGTTCTTTTTTAATTAATTCATTTATATTTAGTGATTTTTTTCTTTTGTTTTTGTTTAAAATGGTACCAGAAAAACTAAGAGAGATTTAGAGGGGCACTTGCGTCTTTTCACACAAAAAATCGCACCAGCAGTCGCTTTGGTAGCGCGTGCATGACACGAATGAGATAGAGGGGGGTTTATGACTTTGACTACTAATCACAGGGGGGTTTTAGTCACTTAATTTTACCTAGGGGGTTTTTTGGTGTTTAGGAAAATCACAGGGGGTGTTTTTGCATTTAACTCTTTAGAATAATAACACACAATATGACGAATTTACTTACTAATATTTAAATACAATTTCATGCTTCCAAAGTACTAAAAGAATCTAGATTATGTATATATATATATATATATATATATATATATATATATATATATATATTGCTTCAATTGGATATGAAATATTAAATCTCAATATTTTTTATTTTTTATTTTTGCTTCTTTTATACCAGAAATTAATTTAAACAAGGTGAGTACTTTTCGTAAATAAAGGCCCAAGTTGTGTGCACTACTGGATAAAGCCTTTTTTGATTTTGAGGCCCATAATTTGTATGTTAAAATCATTTGTTCAACAATGTTATAGTTTTGGACACTTCTTACTTCTAACTTTGTGTTTTTTATTTTTTAATTTTTCCCTCTAATCAATGCAACGAATTGAGTCTGATTAGCTTATGAAAAAAATTACTGAGTTTGATTAAAGTCCCATTTAACTAAATTTATTTTAAACAACTGATAAGCTCTAATATCGGAGAAACTGTTATGCATGTTTTAACAGCCTATTTATATAAGTTTAGCCAAACCCCTCTAAGTAACGAGACTAAAATAAATCATGAAAATAAATTTTCATGATCAAATATGTGTATGCACGCACCACGAGATTTATTTTACTACGATATGGTTCACTCACATGCAATTTGAACAATTTCGTTTTCTTCTAGACAAACATTAATTAGACAAATGCAGTGGTCTCACTCATCTATATCAGACACAACTGATCAAAAGGTCTTTAATTAAAATAAATTTAAATAAAATTGAAAAATTGAAAGTTAGACATCACAAGGATCATGACGCATGATCATGTATAAATCAACTATGGACCATTTTAGTTAATGCTCTTCCTCTATTCATTCAATATATATATATATATATATATATGTACTTTTTCTTTTTTTCCTTTTTGTTGGATTTGATCATCAATTTCATCGGAATGAGTGGTTGTGATGAGAAAGGAACTCGAGAAGTGCAATTTAAGCAACTAATTGTTCATACACTGGAAGATTGATCACAAGGAAACAACTAATTGCCTTTGCTGAGGTGGTGCACGCGTATTGGATGAGGTGGAGCTCGAGACACATGTGTTGGAGACTTTGGAGGAAGCTAACTTCTGGGAGGGTATAAAATAATGAGTAGTTGTCTTTAATTAGGGTTACGCGAAAGAGAGAGAAGAGAAACCAAAGAGAGAAGAGAGGAAAAATAGTGATATTTATAGTTTAATCTTCTTGTTGATTGTTTTGTAAACTATTGTTCAAATTGATTGAATAAAGATCTCGTTCGTCCTCCAATTGGTTTGTGTTTTATTACAGTTGATTCATTAAATTTCTCATATACTAGGGCTCATGTAGAATTATAGTATTCTTGTTTGCATATATTATGTGCATGAACAGTCTTATTTGTGGTATGTTCACGATAAATTACAGAAGAGCATATATCGATAAAAGAATACGCGATAAAGTAATACTGATAAAATAATAATTTTGCTTGAATAATAATTCAAAGAGATGATATAAATGGAGAGCGCGGAGCAATAGTATATTAAATGCACCATTAATAATGGTAAAATGAAAATAATAGCAACCCTTTGCTTTATTATTGCCATGGACTTTAATTTATACTGCTTCAAGCCCTTAATTACTATTTTTTGAACCTTAATTAAATATTTCTTCAAATAATTTAGGGTGGCAATCTTAATTATTGGTACCCAGCTGATCAATAAGTGTGTGTAATCTTCCACAGTCGATTTTCACAGAGCTCAAGAGTTAATAAGTTGCAAGGGGGTCCCCACCCCCCATTATTCCTCATTCATTTTCCACATATATACACAATTCATGATCATATCATATTACTAATTAATTAATGGGTTTTCTGCGTTTGAAAAAACTGATCATTAATGAATTATCAGTGGAATTATGAAATTTTGAAGAAAATAATAAAGTGGTAACAGATTCTTGAAAATAGGAGGAGAGTAATTAGTTAATTACACACAAGTGGGAGAGTCTTCAATCTTCATTAGTAGTAACAGTTATTACTATAGCAGTAAGCATGCAGCAAAACTTCATTACTACATACTAAATACATGATTTAATAATAATTAATATAGTCTGTGTAGTACTGTGTGTGTGTGTGTGACTGTGTGAGAGAGAAAGAGAGCACAGTAACGTTGAATAATATAGGGTGAAAAATTAGGGTTTTTGCACAATCTGCAGGAGGGGTAAATTAAAGCACATTGAATGCCGACGCGGTTTTAGTGAAGCTGCAGCAGGAAATAAAATTAAAAGAAAAAAAGAAAAGGAAAAACAGAAGAGGGAATACACAGAGCTGACTTTAGGTGAGTCCATGGCGGAGTAAATGCATTTGCTGTCAACTTTTTTGACTCGTTTGTTTTCTTCCTAGGTCACTCACTCACTCAGTACTACTCTCTTCTCATCACACATTATACATACATACATACATACATATATATGTGTATTCCCTTTCTATATATATATGCAGCTAGATCAAATAAAAACCCTACGACCTCCACTATACTACACCATTAATTTATAGTACTGTCTCTTCTCTTTCAATCAAGATAATTATATCCCAACAAGATAAAATCAAGAAGTTTTTTTTCGATTCAAACCCAGAAAGAAATTAATACACAGTGTGTGTTCGGAGTTAACAACGTTGTATTGTTTTGTAAATCAAAATGGGGAGACCACCTTGCTGCGAAAAGGTCGGAGTGAAGAAAGGGCCATGGACACCTGAAGAAGATATCATGTTAGTTTCTTATGTTCAAGAACACGGCCCTGGTAATTGGAGAGCTGTTCCTTCTACTACAGGTATTCTTTTTTCTTTTTTTTTAATAATTATTTTATTGCTGACAAATTATATATAATTTAATATTTTATTTTTGTGGGTCTAGGGTTGAGGAGATGTAGTAAAAGTTGCAGGCTGAGGTGGACGAACTACCTCCGGCCCGGAATCAAGAGGGGTACTTTTACCGATCAAGAAGAGAAGATGATTATCCAGCTACAAGCCCTTTTAGGCAACAAGTAATTTATTTAATTATTTACTGCTGTAAAAAAAATTAGGTTTTAATTGAAAAAAATCGAGTCTTTAATGTGTTTTTTCATTTAATTTCTGTAGATGGGCAGCCATAGCTTCTTACCTCCCGGAAAGAACAGACAACGACATCAAGAACTACTGGAATACCCATTTGAAGAAGAAGCTGAAGAAGCTCCAAACCGGGTCGGGCGATGATGACCGACCCGGATCCGGCCATGGTTTACTCTCACACTCCATTTCTAGGGGGCAATGGGAGAGAAGGCTGCAAGCTGACATCACCACTGCCAAACAAGCCCTTGAAGATGCCTTGTCATTTGATAAGAATAATGATAATAATATTAATAATAATTTGGGATCCGAATCATCTTTTTCTTACAACAACAAACCTAGTTCTACTACTACTCATCATCAGGGTTTTTCGTATGCGTCGAGCACCGAGAATATAGCGAAGCTGCTCAAAGATTGGGTGAAGAGCACGCCGAAAAACGACGAATATTCAAAGTGTTCGAGTACTCAGAATTCATCGAACAATGCGGTTGATTTATACGAAGAAAAGCCTACTCCATGCACTTACAACAATAATAACAATAATGATAGTAATAAGAGCAAATCCGGGATTGATTTGTCGGAAGCGTTTGAATCCCTATTTGGTTTCGAGACTTTCGAGAATTTCGAATCTTCGAATTCGGACGAGTTTTCGAGATCCGCTTCGCCGAGTGATCTTGTTCATGATGAAATCAAACCCGACCCGGTTTCGCTTGCCCCGTTATCCGTGCTGGAGAATTGGTTGCTGGATGATCAAGGGAAGGATTATTTGACCAACTTCTCTTTTGATGATCACAATCCGGATTTATTTTAGATTTTGTTAATTAATTTATTGTTATTTCATTTGTTGGGAAATTGATTTTTTTTTTTAGGTCCTAACATCAGACATATTTTTATTTTCATTTTTTATTTTGTGTATTTTGGCTTGAAGGGTTATTTTGGTCCAATGCTAATCAACTTCTTGTTTTGGTTATTTTTACTTAACAACGTTGTAATTTTAGTACATGTCTGATTTGATTCATTTGAAGGAGTATATAGTTATTCGAATTACCTACTTAAGTCTGCATTATTAACACATTAATTCGGTCAATTAATCAATTGTCTGTACATATTAAATGCTGGTAATTAATAAAGTAAAGGGGCTTCATCAGATCAACATCAATCTCGATTGAATTAATTCTTTTGAACTTTTCACAAAGCTTCGGTTTTGGTTTCGATTTCGAAATCATTTTTTCAAGAGTAAATTAAATCGATCTCTCTGTACATATACTTTAGTCTTTCATTAATTCCACAAACCCTACTCGTTAAAAGTTGATTACGAATAAATTCATACATTTTGTAATACGATCGCAAGTGATATTTGAAAAATAATCTTTATCATATAGAAGAAAGAAACGTTAGGCCAAATCCCTTACAATCATAATGTCATATTTGTAAAAATAAATTATTATATATATATATATATATCAAGATTATTAGATTTTTTTTTCTCAAAATTGATAATTTTATGGAAAAAGTAGAAATTGAACGTGTATCATAATTCATAACCAATATATAAGATCTTATTTAATAATTTGGACCCCCATGAAATAAATTTACATAAATATAATAATAAAAAAAAATGATGAAGAAAAATAGTAAAAATGTGTGGGCAGGAATAGCCTTGGAAATATGCAGGGTTTGCCTTAAATGCCACATGTGAGTTGTTTAAGTCTTTTCTACGATAAAGTCACACACAAGAAAACCATAACCCTAATTATTAATTAATTAATTGAATTTCCCTCCCTTTCTAAATCTCCACCAGCTCACTCTGATAATGACACGTGCCCCTTTTTATTTCCTATACTAATTTTCCTACATCTATTTATTTTTCAATTAAAATTTCAGAATATACTATTTGAAATTTAACAAAAAAAAAAAGAAAATTAGAATTGAGGGATGGGCTTACTACAGGCTACAGCTATGACAAATAAAAGTATATATATATATGTGTAAATTAAATAATAAAAAAAAAATTAAATATGGTCACATGGTTAGGGGACCCCTTGGGGGCTAGGGCTACAGTAAATCCAGTGAGCCAATCGCAATCGATGTCTGTGCATACATGTACATGACAGGTGCATGTGCACCCTCACCCGCATCCATCATCTTCTCATGCATGTGCACACTTACATATTAATTACTTCTAATTTATTCATTCTTTATTTAATTTATTTATTAATTAATACTTTCCTTTTTATTTTTTATTGAAATAATATGGGCTTCTTTTTTTTTTTTCTTGTACATCGTTTAAATATTTCTAGAGGCCCGTTTTTTTGTCAATCAAAAGCCCATTTTCTGAAATCCTATGTTTGACCAATTTCTAATCATTGCAAAATTTTCTGTGAGAAAGAGAAAAAAGAATTGACCTTTTTTTTTTTTTAATCCGTAAATTATAGTACATGAACTATTTATTTGAGAAAATTGAACAATTGATTGCTCTATGAAACAATTTCGATGTGAATTGTGATTGAAGGCCTAGCTAAAATAGCAAAATTTTGTAGGCTCCAAGACAAGAGATCTAATTTAAGAAAATTACAAATACCCCTGAGGTATGGTCAATTTAAGAAAAAACCCCTATTTTTTGGATAATTACATCTACCCATCAACTATGATTTTTTTCTTACATCTCCGCCCTTATGGTGTTAAATTCAACATAATCATCTACATTTCCTGGAATATGTGCTCTAGTTTGTACTCGTTTTGTGTAAAAATACAGTTTCTGATGCACTACAATCTGATATATGCAAGCCAAAAAACAGATACTATGGTCATCTTGCTTTAAAATGTGGAGTTCGAATGGGATAAAACGGGTACAAAAGTGATAATTTTCCATATAATCTCGAAGATCCACTAAATTTGAAACCGTAAGGGTGGACGTATAAAAAGATTTATAGTTGAAGGAGGTGGTTATAATTACTCAAACACGAAGGGGGTTTTGTAATTTAACCATACCTCAGGGGTGGTTGTAATTTACCCTATTAGAAGATGATGAATTAGTTGGCATTTGTTCTAATTATTGTTTGTGCATATAATTAGAGATTTGTTCTAATTAGTGCTATGTTGAAATGAGAGCAAGAATCTCGACAGGTGATATTAAGAAACCATAAATTTGAACTCATTCTGAAAGATGTGATATGAATAAATGTCGTCATAAACAATTCGAGTCGAGCTGACATCATGTCTATTTAAAAGTACTCAAATTTATATCGAACTCGTAAAATTGGGTTTGATCAAGAACACAGTCCAACTCGAATAGCCTCGACTTTTCGTACATACTGTATCATTTTTCTTAGCTTAAGACGAGCTTTATCAAATTATCGAATAAAAATGTTCATGTGTTAATTCTTTATGTTAACAAATTGAACTCATATGAGACCTCAACGAACGGTCTCGAATCAAATCGATTATCAAATAATTTGATTTGATTTTTGATCATAAATATTAATTAATTATGTGAATGCATTTGTGGTCCATGCTTAAATTACGTATGGATCGGACTTCCTTATTAAGGACCTATTTTCCCACTTTCTTTTGTTTTTCAGAGATATTTTCCCACTTTCTTGATTTAATTAAAACGCATTATTATTACTATTATTATTAGATCATAAATTCAAGGATAATTGTCCTTGACGGACAGCTGTCAAGTTGCATCAATCAACGCCAAATTTCCTCATTAGATTAAGCACTTTCACAATTAACACCACCATAATTAGCAGTGTTTTGCTTAAATGAATTAGAAATGTCTAATTCCACTAATAAATCTCCAAAATAAATAAATAAAATACTTACGAGTCTAAGATGCTGAATAAATGGTCCCCTGTAAATAAAATAAATAATCCTGAATTAAAGATGGGTTATGGGTTGGGTTGTTGAGAAGCAAAGTATTTAATCACCCATCTCTTTAAGTCCCAATCAATCTCATTAGTCTAAACTAAGTTGTTGATTAGTGATTAATTATCACGTTAATGCGTTTTTCAGTCACTTTTACCTATTTTTTTCTCTTGACTTGACAAACATGAAAGAAACCCATTATCACCAACTACGTGCACTACTAGCTGTTAGCTACTTATACTTTAGTTTGATTATTTAATTACAGAACTGATAGTTGAAAGATTGGGAAAAATACAAATTTCGACCCTCAAGTTCGCATCAATTACACATTTGGCCCCTCATGTTAAAAAAAACTCATCTGATCCCTCATATTTTAAAAATTCAACATTTTTAGTCATTTTCTTCAAGTTTCCATCATTACAGAGCAGATACATGAAAGATTGGGAAAATTACAAATTTCATTCCTCAAGTTTGCACCAATTTCACATTAAACATATTCACAAAAAAACACATTTGGTCCCTCGTGTTTAATTTAAAAAATTCAACACTTTTAGTCATTTCTGTCAAGTTTTCGTTAATAATAACGGAATCAAGCATGTGCACAACACTGCCTAACTGACGGACTAACGATTAATTGGCGGAAATTACCAAAAATGTTAATTAACGAAACATGAGGAACCAAATGTGAAATGAACACAAACTTGAGAGATGAAAACTACAATTTTTCCATTGTCCATTATTATATCCTGGTGATGGAAATTTTGATACAGTCATGTATGCAATAAATTAACTCCAATAATAATAATTAAAAAAATAAATACAATAAAAATAACATTATTATTATTATTATTATTATTATTATTATTATTATTATTATTATTATTATTATTATTATTATTATTATTATTATTATTATTATTATCATTATTATTATTATTATTATTATTATTATTATTATTATTATTATTATTATTATTATTATTATTATTATTATTAAAAAAAAAAGAAGGTAAAACCGTAAAGGGCCGAAATTGTACTGTCTAGATTATGTTCAGTGGGCCCGTTGGACAGAAGAAAGAAGGCCCGCCACGGCACAACAGGTCTTAATTATATTCCGAAAAGAATAAAGGGCCCACTTAAGTAAATTAATTTAATTTAGGAATTAATGAGAGAAATTAGAAGACAGCAAAACCAGGAAATTTGGATTTGCTTTAATTTCATCCAATAGCCTTCCAGCAAAAGATCTGCAAAACATAATATTTATGGAAACAAATGCATATGCTCTGTATTTATGCAAGGAGTAATAATTAGTCCAATTATTATTTATTCTTATTGCAACATAACTCTGAAATATATTGGGTACGTACACTCATAATGGGTATAAGAGGGTTCGAACTCGTCCCGCAAGGAATTGTCTAACGGTTGAAACAAATTCAAATTTCGTAGCCAGCCAAAGATCGCTAGATCGAGCTTGTCACGCATGGTTAGTCTGGTGTGGTTAACGTTTATCGTATTGTTTGCAAGCTATTAATTATACGAAAATGTAGATTTATCCAGTGCACACATATATATATATATATATATATATATGTATATATATATATATATATATATATATGATTGACTGCTTTCGGTACATTAATTGGATTTATAAAAATATTAAAGACATTCTAGCTCTTTATGTGTTACCACGACATCAACGATGACACAATACTATACTCCACAGAATATCCTAGCAAATTTTCAAAATTTTGATATATTTTTCTTTAAGGGCCAAGATTCTTCTCAAATTTGTTTGGCTATATAAAATATCTAACCTAAAATAATTAGGTAAAATTGAATAAAGTCCCAAAACATTAAATAATTTCCAAAACAATAAAAAAAATATTTGTTAATGATAAGAAGAATTTTAATTATTAATTTTTAGCCTACCTACATGCCACAATACGATGGGGGTCTCACAAAAGTATAATTAGTTAGAAGAGCAAAAAGAATGGTCTGCCAAAATTACGTGAAAGATATAGTTTTTGAAATTTAAATATGATAATGATTAGTATATTCGAGTCAAAATTTCAAACTTAAACTTAGCTTTGATTTTCCATTTCCATTAAGCAAAAGTTAGGTACTTAGATTGAATATTGAAGCCAGATCAATTTGGTAAGTACATATAGACTTAGAACATACCATTAGCAGCACGTAAATCGAAGAGAAGTTGATACACACAAATTAATTAAGCAACCCTTGTGACATTGACTACTAATTGTATGGTCAAACATACACTGCCTAATTTTCTCAATAATTATATTAATAATTAATTAATTAGTATCTAGTTAAAGAATATTTTGTAATGCTTTTTATATTGCACTAATACAAAAAGAAAATTAGATGCATAATGTATTATTGCACTGACGATTTGGTGGAATAACTATTTTTTAATGTACACGTGGATGTGATTGCTTATATCTATACTTGTGTAGTTATGTTTGGTATTAATTATGTGCATGGGATTTTGTCATGTAAAAACCCTAATCATTTTTTTTTTGTTAGGTAGGTTGACTTTAAATTTAAGATATATTTTTTATATATTTAAATTTGTAATTAGATGATTTGATTTATTTATTTATTATAAATCATGACCATGGTCTTGATTAGCAAGAAATTATTAAATAAAATGAGTTTTTTTTGTAATTAGATGTATATAAAATAAGCAAAAGGGTAGACGACAAAAGGTTTGCCCACACAGTTTTGGCAGGTATAGTTACCAAATCCACGTATACCAGGGCCTTCACAGTTCACACTTTAGTATTAAGGGCCACTTAATATTAGGTTTCTAATTAGGCCACGTTAATTAATAATTTATCAAATAAAAACTAATTAATCTTTTTAATTGTCCTAATCAATAAACAAATAAAGCTCACTAATAATGAACTGCTTTTGCATTCCTAAGACAATGTTTAGTTGTTAGGAAGTTGCGCCATCAATTCACAACGACCATTCCACAACATTTTTCCCATGTTCAAAGATAAAATGTACTTGTCAAACTAGTGTTTAACACCACTAATGTAAAAATTAAAATAAATTTAAAAGGTTAATTTTATGATTGATTATTTATTTTGATATACAGTAAGATCAAACGAATCAATTCTATATGTCACATGCTTCACTTGTTCGATAATTAAAATTACAATTGAAAAAAGAAAGTGAAGAGAAAAAGTCGTGTAAATCAATTTTTTTTTTTTTTTTGCGTGTGTGTATATAATCAAGAAACGACGAGCCGCCATCAATTTCAAATTAATTGTTGCTATGAATACAAAAAAAAAAAAAAAAAAAAATACTCGCTATTACGTGTCGCTTTAAAATTTCAATGATGCATTAATTACGAACTACTCAATTGTGTTCCTGTTACAATACTTAATCAATCGACGGAGAATCAAATAGAAATGAAATTAGTGCCAAGGGTATTTTAACACTTTGTTAATTTGAAAATGTGTGTTTAATTATGTTGAAGTTATTAGTTAATTTTTGACAAAGTAAATTAACAAAAAGATAATTAATTAAATAAGTTTACCCCCACTGGAAAAATAAAGATTCAATGAATATGGCCAAGAACAAAGTATTACAGTAAAAAGAAATTAATTAATTACTATTTATGATATAACAGTAAAAAAAAAATTGAAATTAATTAAATTAGTAGTATTGAGTATAATTAGTAGAAGAAAATTGTAGGTGTATAAATAGAGGCCCCTTAGGGTTAGGGTTTGGCCCTGCACCAGAAACGACCCATCTTCTTCCCTTCTTTAACTTTCTCGCTCCTTGTCTTAATCACACAATCGAATCTTAAACATCACTCATCTGATTAACCTTAATTCAGACATCCTTTCCTTATTTAATTTATAAATTTAAAAATAAAAAAAAAAAAGATTAAGAGGAGGGATGAAGAAACGTCAAGTTGTTATAAGGAGAGACGATCATCAGTATTCCAGGAACACTACGAATTCGTCATTTACAGTAAGAACTGTGAGATACGGTGAGTGCCAAAAGAACCACGCGGCGAATGTCGGGGGATACGCTGTGGACGGGTGCAGGGAATTCATGCCGTGTGGTGACCAGGGAACCGGCGCTGCCGCCCTCACCTGCGCCGCGTGCGGCTGCCACCGGAATTTCCACCGGAGGATGGTGGAGGCCGAGGTGGCTTGCGACTGCAGCTCCTACCCTTGCTGCGAGAGCGACACGTAGAGTAAGTCGTTAAATTATTATTTTTTTTTTTCTGGTGGTGGTGGTGGAGAAAGAAAAAACTATAAATGGATAGTGGAGGTGTGTTTGTGCATGTCGAGTGTGTGTTGTGTGTGTAAGTTTGGTGAACGAGTACATCAATTAAATGTCGTTGAGAGAAAAATTAGGCCGCCTTTTTTTCTTCAATTATTGGTTTTTTTTTTTATGTGAAATGAAATCCTCGTACGAGTTGTCTGTATATTTGATGATGGAGATCTGTATATCCGGTGGTGATTTATATATGTTTGAATATATTTTTTTTTTATTATATGCATGTACACAAAAGTACGAAACCGATGTAATTTGTTTCGTCTTCTGGTTTTTTTTTTTTTTTTTCTGAGATTTGATACATGCTTTTATATTTTCTGCACATCTTAGCTTGAGTTTTCGACTTTTCGATTTATTTTTTGGTTTTGTTTGTAATTTCAATAATAGATCACTCAGAACTATTCTTTTTTGGTGTTTTTATTTATTTTCAACTTTTTACCAATACATTTTCTTAGATGCAGCAGTATAGCAAAACATACTGTGAATCAGGACATGTTTACTACAAGTAAAAGTACAGCTGCCTAACAAATTCAAAATAACCGAAAATAGTAGAGAGAGAGAGAGAGAGAGAGAGAGAGAGAGAGAGAGAGAGAGACGATAATCGGGCTATAACTAGATTATAGAATCTTTTTAAAAGAAAACAATTTTTTTATTACATATAATGACTCTGATAACTTTGTGCATCAGTGTGTGGCGGAACTAATATCGAGCTATGGGGGGGCAACGGCCCCCCACCGCTTGTTTCAAACCAAATGTTTTGTATATGTTTATACTTATTTGGTGATTAGGGGCCCCTATTACTGAACTCTTGTCTATGAAGAAATTAACAAGCAACAAGTACTTAATATACTAACAATTAGTGCAAATTAAAATCAGCATTTCTTTACCTTTTTTAGATTGATGAAATGACACTAATACAGCACCAAAAGGAACAACACTAGATCATGTTTTTTTTTTCAAAAACTTTTAAAATATGGTGATTAATTATATTAGAATATATAAAACATATTTAAAAAAGGAAGAAAAGAAAAGAAATAAAAAAAGGAAATGAAGAGAGAGGAAGAGAAGAGAAGAGAGAAATGTGGTAGACCAAAAGGATGCTCCATTAACTGAACTCATGTGCAAATGGATAACAACAAATTAAAGTGTGCTGTGTAATAAGGTTAGGTATTGAGTATGGAGGGGAGCAAACCTTTAGGTATCTGTTAATTTTTTTCAGGTACTTGTCAGATCTCTATTTTCTCACTATTTATTTCCTTTCTCTTTCTAGTTTCTACTACTCCCTATTCTTTTTTTTTTTTTTTTAACAAATAAAATTTGGATGAATAATAAATTATAAAAACTATAATGTCTTAAAATATATTAGCCAATAAATTATAAATTACTGAATTTTTTTTTTCCAACCGTAATCGCAACGACACAATTGCAAGAGCCGATCGCAACGAGAAAAGTTGTCGAAATATCCAATAAAACTTGCTCTTAATTAAAAGGTGCTGTATTTGGGCCTAACAGAATATAATCCATCACGAGAAGCCCATTGGTCCTATTAATTAGGGGTGGTGACATTAAACATTTGAATTAGATGACTCATTTCATTCAAAAACATTTGGCCCAATAGTACTTTCTCCAGCCCAATAGGATATATGCAATTACCATTAATTTTTATTCTTATTGTTTTAGGAAAACATAATACACTTTACTAAAACCTCTAAAGCTAAAGGGTAAAATTCATTTTGCACCCCTGTACTATGATAAATGTATCGTTTACCCCCCTGAAGTATTGAAAACATCAAACACCCCCCTGCCGTTAGTTTTTTTCTTCTAATTCCGTTAGTCAAACACTTTGACCGACTATTGCAAAGAAATGTTGGCTTTTTTTTTAATGAAAATACCCCAAAAAATTTCTATATATAGGAAAACTAACGGCACAAAACCCACAAAAAATGAAAACTAAAAGCCCTGAAATCTATATATAGAAATTTTTTGGGGTATTTTCGTTAAAAAAAAAAGCCAACATTTCTTTGCAATAGTCGGTTAAAAGGTTTGACTAACGAAATTAGAAGAAAAAAACTAACGGCAGGGGGGTATTTGATGTTTTCAATACTTCAGGGGGGTAAACGATATATTTATCATAGTACATGGGTGCAAAATGAATTTTACCCAAAGCTAAACCCAAGCAGAAATATATATATTATAAAATACAAAATATATAACATGGCAGCAGAAGACTCACCCGATATTTATTATCGGGTCTAGGGTTGAAGAAGTCTCATTTGTCCCTACATCGAGGAGAGGTAAATCTCGTCGAAGGATTCCTTCGTCCAAAGTGATTGTTCCATACCAAATAAATATGGCATCTTGTTTTCAATAGAATTTGACCCACCTTTACTATTGTGGTGCAAGCTTAGAAATCGAGATCTCAAAGTCCAACCACGTACACTAGATAAATATCAGAATCCGATCAGAGAGATCGTTGATAGAGGTTCGAAAGAGCATGTATCTTAAATTTACAAAAATAAATCCAAAAAAATTAGATTGAAATATTAAATTAGGCTTGCAGAAACCATGTGTTAGAAAATGAGAAGAGACTGACACATTCAGTTCAGTAGATAGATAGAACCATATCATCAATTTCTATTAATCCTTAGTTTTTTTGAAGAACTAATGAGGACCCACCCACCCCCACCCCCACCCCCCCACCCCACCACCCACACAAAATTTGTCTTGCTTTGTAAAATTGCGAAAGTGTCTTTTATTAAATCAAACACAAATTGCACGATTTTTTTCTAATTTGGAGCGAGACACAAAACCAATCACTTTTCGTTTTGTTTTGTCATCAATAAGGTGTGGGTGGGGAGGGGAAAAAAACATTTTAACCATTAGATCTCACATGCCTTTGTAATAATTTTATTTTTCTCAATAAAGCACATGCTTTTCAATAATTATAATTAAATTGTGTTTCATGTTACGGACAAACAAATGCAACCATTTCAACATTTGTCACGTGGTACTGTCTTAGTTCATCGCCAAGGCATCCAACACATAATCTTAATTACATATTAATTACTCCCTTCGTTTCAAAATAATTATGGTTTTAGGTTGTTGCGCACATGTTAAGAAAACTACTCCCTCTGTTCCACAATATCTGTCTCTTTTAAAAATATTTTGTTCCATATTATCTGTCATTTTAGATTTTCAATTATGCATTAAATGCATTTTTCCTGTTTTAACCTTATTAATGAAACTCTGTTCATTAATTTTCTCTAATAAATCGTTAAATGTTGAAGGTTGTTTTAGTAATTTTTATATGATTTGTCTAATATCAATATATATTTATTGAGTTTCTTAATCTTTGTGAAAAGTGAAAAGTGACAATTATTTAGGAACGGAGAGAATAATAAATATGTGTGGATTTTAGAAAAATACATATAATATAACTAAAATTCCCATATAATTAATTATATCTCAACTAATTAAGAGTAATAACTAATAAGGGCATAATTGAGAAAACAATAATTAATGCATTGAAATTTTAAAGTGACAGATAATATGGAACAAAAAAAACTCCCCAAAGTGACAGTTAATTTGAAACGGAGGGAGTATTTTTGTTAAATAAGAAGATAATTATAAGAGTAGTAATAATAATAATAGTATTTAATATTTAATTTCAAATATAATTGAGATTTATTTAAATAGAAGTATGCAGCATCACTATCCCTCAGGCCCAGCCTAATTCCATAGTGGACCCATTATTTTTATGCCACTCCAAAAGTGATTAAAATTGGCAGATTCCTTCTGACTAATTAAACCCAATTAGGTAGGCCTAATTATTTAACAAAAGTTAAAAAGCTAATTTCTACAGCTTTTTCCCCTACTGTTGAGTAGTATTCAGACAAAGAGTTCTTGTTAAATTAAATTTAAAATACCAATAATTTTTTCATTAATTTGAATTTATTGAGGTCATGTTACTTCATGTGAATAATATAATTTAGGGATGTAAAGTGTATTTAATTCTCGATTTGTTTTTACTCGTTATATTCAGGTAGGTGAGGGATGTAAATACATTTCTCAAGAATAACAATAAACCACTTAATTTCTTGTTACCATTAATGATTATCATAAGGGACCACTTCATAAATAAATATAAAGTAAAATTGCAATAGAATCCTTTATACTTGTAACGATGAGGTGGTCCTATTTGATCTAAAATGAGGCTACTTTCAATGGTGTATTCTGGAATTTTTTCTAGCTTAAATATCTATTAATTAATCATTATTATTAATGGTATTTATTTCAAACTTCAAATGTAATAATAACGCGTATTTGACCTAATTAAACCCTTCAATTCGTCTAACTAATTCAATTAAATTACCAACCAAATCCAATTCCTCATTTAATTCAGTGGTATGGTTATATTTATTGTTTTCTTTATGTAGTTATGTAAAATGGTTACCAATTCAGGGTAGACTTAACCCTCCAAAATTAAGGTGTATTATGTAATTTGATAAATGCTAAAATATATTCCAAATCCGAGATATTCCAATTATGCTTTACGGTTTCGATATTCCAACTTTTCTTACACCAAAAAGCGAAATTCCTCGACCTCAGTGTCTGCAATCTTGACCCGAGCTCGTTAGAGTAGCTAACCTGGACATAAAATTGTCAGTACTCGTTCATAGAATATTGCATCAACTTACCACCCCCGCGGTCACTAATTGAACTATACTCGTCCCGGAATATTCCAATTTTTTTGTCTTTATATACTTGTGGTCACTCACGAATTTAATTTTTACACGACCTCAAAATATCTCTTAGAAGACCAAAACCCTAATTATTTTATTCCCATTTGACCTCGGTCTGTAAATAATATCAGTCGTGATTTAGGTTTTATAATTTATACTAGCCATGATTAATTAAGTAATTATTTAGGTTTTATATTGATTTTTCATTATTAAAAAAATGGCAATAAATGAGTCAAATAGATGCCTGGTCCTAGTAGAAGAAGCCCAATTCTTAATTTCATTTTAATCTTCAATTTTACAAAATCAAAATTAGACTTTTCTAATTTTGATTTTCCACCATACCAGAAAGTACATACATATAGTCAAATTAAATTAAAGAACATCAGAAAGAAATTATAACGTTACGGAATTTTGCAATAATGATGAGTGTGTGTATTTGTGTGCAAAATACACACACTAAATCTGAACAAATCCAGCTATACATCATATACATATATATACATACATATACATACAGATATATATATACGTACACATTACCCACTCTCTGAAACATTATTAATGAAAGGACAGACCCATGCTTCTGGTTGTTGAATAAATCTCCCCAACACTTTCTTCTCTCATCATCTTCAAGAAAACAAGATTACTCACTTCACCCCCCCCCCTCCCCCTAACACAAACAGTAATGGGGGGTGGGGGGCGAGGGTGGAAAAGACACCCTACCCCCCATCTTGTCATCACCTTCCCAATAATTATCTGCTTACCTTAAAAGCAAAGTTGAGACAATGTTTGTTTCACTGACATTTAGGTTAGATTAACTTATCTTAGGCTATTATGTCTTACCTTAAACAACTCCTAATACAAACCCCTTTATTACTATATTTAGCCCACCAAATCTTTACTTTACTTCACATCTAAACAAACTTATATTTAATTAACTAATGTTATATATTAATTAGGTACTATACTATATTAATTAGTAGTTTAAAGCTAAGAGGGGATGCAAGTACTATAAAACAAAAACTATTGCATTAATTTAATTACTAATTGAGGGAATAATTTTTTTTTTTTTTATCTTAATCTTGAAAATGTTCCAGAATCTATCTTCTATGGCTCAGAATAAATTAAAGAATAATGTAACCGCCCCAATTTTATGTATGACCACCACTTTCTGCTGCTTCATTTCGGACATGAAAAAAAGAATTTATTTGTTGCAAGAACAATTCTAATTAGTGCTAATTAATTAAATAAAAATTAAACAAATTTAATTAATTTCCCATCCAATCAGTTGATCATACTCAGAACTCAGATCATGGCTACTCATATTTTAATTAATAGCTAATTAAGAAAACAAGATTTAATTAAAAAAAAAATCTAAACAAGCGAATTAAGAAACTAATTAACGATCGCCAGCCTTGCCTTTTTTTTTTTGTTTAAATTCTTGTTAACTAATAATACTTATTTAATAATTGATAATCCGAAAAAGATTAAGAAGAAGAAGAAGATCCATTAGTACCTAAGGCGGCGGCGTGAGCATTACTACCGTTATCGTGAATATGATTATTATTTTGGCTCATCATTTCTTGACTGTGAATACTTTGTTTCGCGTCGATGTTTCCCTCTTGGTGCTGGTGGCGATAGGCGGCGCCGCCGATGGAGGTGAAACTTATGCCGTTGGTGGGTGGCGGCGGCGGCGGTGGGGATATGATTGAAGTGGTGATGTTGGTTAGATGGGGAGGGGGGTCGTCTTTCTTGCCGAAGGTGTTCTTGTTGTTGTGCATCCACACTTTGAAAACCCCCTTTTCGACGCCGATTTCGCCGCAGAATTCGCTGATCAGATCTTCGTCTCTCTTCTGCATTTTCCAGCTCAGCCTCTCGGCTAATTCCAGCATTTTGTCCTTTTGATTCTGGGTGAACCTCGTGCGGAACCGCTTTCTGCTGCTGCCGGAGTTCGATAGGGGTGTGTAGGCGGCGGTTGGGATTGGGGTTGTGCCGTCTGGGAGTGGGCCGCCGCCGGCGGAGAGGCCGTGGCTGAGTGCGAGAAGCATGTGCGGCGCCGATGGGTAGTAGGAGGAGGAGATCGGCGGGGGTGACGGGGAATTGTTCGGGCTGCTGTCGCTGTTGGTGGCGCGCGGCGGAGGTGGCGGAGGAGGGTGGTGGCGGTGGTGGGGCTGGTACTCGAGAGCTGGGGCGGCGTTCGGAGGCGGGAGCTGGAGCTGGAGCAACGGCTCTTCAGGCTCGCGGCGGTGGAAGTTGCGGTGGCAGCCGCAGGCGGCGCATTTTAGGGAGGTGGGCTCGGCGGGGTTGGAGGCTGGGGAGGGCATGAATTCACCGCAGCCGTCGAGGGCGTGGCCGCCGAGGGCGGCGGCGTGGTTTTTGAGGCATTCCTTGTACGTAACAACAACTGGGTGGTGGCTGTGGTGGTGGAGATGCAGCGGCGCGTGGCGCTTAAGTACACCGTTGGTGAAAGGCGGCGCCTTTAATACTGGCTGGATCCGGGTCGGAGTCTCGGTTTCAGCTTCCGGAGTTTTCACTGTAGTAGTAGAATTCCCCAAATCCATGGCTGATTAATTAAACCAACATCCAAAGAATTAAATCTAAAAGTATAATTTGATTAGAGTGAGAGTTAGGGTTTGTAGGGTAAAAGAAGAATCTTTAGCCATATAAATAAATTAGCATTGAAAGAGAGAGAGAAAGAGGAGAGAGAAGAGTTTAGAGAGAGAAAATGGGTTAATGTGTTTGGGGAAGATGATAATGATGATGATGATGATGATGGGAGAGAAGAAGATGGGACTGTAGATAATAAAAATCTTTGTTATGTGGTTGTCCTTTCTTAACCACCCACACTTTTCTTATTTTAATTTTTTAACCTGGGTTCTCAGTTTTTAATCAATCTCTAGTTAACTTTTTCTAAGTAATTTCTGCTGCTACTGAATACTCATAGATGCTTTGCTCATGTCTATTAAATTTTAATAATTTACCTCTTTCACCGCTTTGTTTTTTTACTATTACCGTATGTAGTACGATTTTGATTAATTAGCGTCTTTTTCCCAGATTTTTCAGACCATATTTGACTTCTTCTAATCATTGTATTTTTTTAATATTATTTTTCTCAATTCAATATTTTTTTTTTAAATATTTTAATTGCGATAATATTATTAAAACAAAAAAAAAGTTGAAATAATTAAGCTGGAAGTACAGGGTCGGGTCAGATTTTTGCATATATATATTTACAAAAAACAGAGGTTGACGTACAAAAATAAAACAAGGCAGGTTTTTGTGCAGGCCCTGCTGTATTTACTGTACCCACCTTAATCTTTAATTTGTCAAACTTGTCTGAAACACACACACACACACTTAACCTCACTTCTTTCTTTTTCTTTTTCTTTTTTAATATTTATTTAATTTTTGCAAGTATAATTTATAACTTATGTGGGACGACATAATTTTAACCCTGTACGCTAATTAGACTTAGTCGACAACATGGTCTTAATATAATTACATCTGATTATCATAATTCATCTACACATGATCTACTAAACATTCTATCAAAGTATCTACAAAGTACGATCGACCTGTAATTTTAATTTCTTCGATTAGTCCGATGTAACTAAAATTATTTCTTTCTACATTCTTGAAGAATACTCCATATTTCTGCAATCGTGGTTCGTTATTACATCGCTAAATTATATTAATTCGAATCAATTTTGTCGGATTCCATAGAATTTTGAGAAGTAGAAGCATTTCGTTTTGTGTGAATAAAATATAATTATTCCTAACTACTGCTTGCATGGGCGAAACATAGAAGGAGCAAGGGGCTGTTGACCCCCGAGATAATTTTTTTTTTTTAAAGATATTTGGACATTGTATTTTTCGAATATTATTTATAGTTCACTAAAGTTTTTGTAAATATGTGTCTTAATCCTTCAATTTTTTTGTTCTTCTCCATAATTTAATATAAATTATATATATATATCATATTTCATATTTCATATTTAAAATATAAAATAAAAGGATTAAAACTGGTATTACTTTAAATAAAATTTATGAATATTTACTTATTTTTTTTATCTTTCTTTATCAATGACTCTAAAAAGTAATGTGAGACGATGCCATGAATCCCCAAATATTAAGTACAATACATTATTAGAATAATTTGAATTAATTTAGATTTTTTCGTCATGCTTAAATTATGATAAAATTATAATATACATGTCATTTTAATTAAAATTTATAAATATAAACTTATTTTTGCAATGTCTTGTGAACCTAACAAATTTTTTCTGCCCAAACCCCGAAATTTTAGTTAGCCCCCCTAGTCCCCTACATTTTAATCCTAGTTTCGCCCTGGTATTATATTTAATTAGCTGAAGAGAGGAATTACTATAATCTGTTTATGATCCCTATTTGAAGTGTAAAAATTAAATTAATAAGCTTGACGTACAATCTTTTGGAGCTTAGTGCATGCTTTCCTGCATGTTTAGTGATTAAATAACGCTAATTTATGTTCTAAGCATCCTTAAATAGGGTTTGTCTAGGGTGAGATACCCCATGTTCTAAACTTTTATGAGATATGCATTAATCACCATTAATTTTCTAAGATTAAATCTGGACCCTAGGAAAATAACATGGCTTATGTTCTAAAAAATGAAGTATTTTACCAAATTATCCTTCGATTATTTTTTTTATTAAATTAATATAAAATTGATTAACATTGAATTGTCTAATTTACCCCCTACTATATTTTAATTAAATAATTAATTTAAATTCATTGTGACCGAGATTTATTTGATAAATAATCGAAAAAAATGCATTCATTAGGAATAGAACTTGTGACCTCTTAATACATTTATCACTCCTAACCATCCAAGCACATTAACTTATTATGATATATTTAACAATAATTGTATAAATACTGTGAATTCAAATATTAATTGCAACATTCATTATTATTAAATTAATAATGATATTAAATAAATTATTAACAAATTTAATAAAATAAAGTTTTAAAAATATAAAGAATTGCAGTTCAATACGCCAAACATCTATCATTAATTATATAATATTAGAAGTATTAATAAACTCCACCATTTAATGTAAAGAATGCTCAATTAAATATAAAAAAGGGGTCATTAGCGATAAGCCCCTCATCTCGCTAATAAATAGTGATATGTCCAGCCCTTAAATCTTTCTTTGTGATAAACCCTCAGAAATTTTATTCCCAATACTACCCTTATATCAATTAGCACATTTTGTTCCAATTATTCATTTTTTTGTTTTTTTTTTCCTAATTCCTAAAAATCTGCAACCAAATAAAAAAAAATTATTTATTATTTCGGATATAAGCATTTTTTATTTTTTTTTATTTTTTTTATTTTTTTTAATATTTTTTTAATAAAAATATTTTTTTTTAAAACAAAAAATTGATTTTTTTTTCTCAACAGATTTATTAGGCCGAATGTGACTACATGCATGTGACTATTTCAATTGTAGTCATATTCTTTTTTTATATTGCAGTTTTTTACATTTTTAACTTAAAAAATCCGATTATATTGTGTGGTACAATCCAATCAACATCCACAAAAAATATCACAATTCAATCTTGTTATTCTAAGTCAACTTGAAACGATAAGATAAAACATATTCGAATATGACTACAGTCATATTCAACAATAGTCATATTCGAATATGACTATAGTCATGTTATAGTCATGTTATAGTCATGTTACTGTTGTTCTATCTGGAAAAAAAAAAAAGACGACAACAAAGATTGTCTATTATTTACGAAAACAATCCAATCAACATCCACACAAAAAATCATAATTTGAATCTTGTTATTACAAGTCAACATGAAACGATAAAATAGAACATATTCGAATATGACTACAGTCATATTCAATAATAGTCATATTCGAATATAACTATAGTCATATTACTACCGTTGTTCAAATCTAAAACTGTAATACAGATCTGAAAAGAAAAAAAAAATTCAAAAAATACAGAAATAAAACACATGCACAAAACAATATTTCACACACACATATATAGAACACACACACACACACACACACATACATATATTTCACACACACGTATACAAAACACACACACGCATATACAGAACACACACACATATACAGAACACACACACACATACACACACACACACACACACACACACACACACATATACAGAACACACACACACACATATACAGAACACACATATACAGAACACACACACACACACACACACACACATACAATATTTCACACACACATATACAGAACACACACACGCATATACAAAACACACATACACACACACACACACACACACACACACACACCTACATTTCACACATATACACACAGACCCACATACAAAGTCGCAAGAGATCCAAAAATCTAAAAATCACAAGAGACAGATCTCAAGAAAAAAAAAACATAACAGAGAAAGAGAGAGACAATATTTCACATACACATACAAAACACACACACACACAGACCTACATATCCATACAACATGAGTTTTTTGGGAGGTTTGACGGCGGAACCCTAGGCGGCGGCTGTGATCGGCGGTTAGGTGAGTGGATAATGGCGGTGGTGTGAAACGGAGAAGGAGGGCGGCGACGCCGGTGTAAATCTCGAAGGAGAACGGCGGCACCGGTGTAAATCTCGAAGGAGAACGGCGGCACCGGTAATACAAATCTGCAAAGAAAAAAAAAAAAAAAAAAGAGAACAGAGAGAGTGAACGTGAGAGAAAGAGTGTGAACGTGTGAGGAATAAAATTAAAACCCTAACACATAGGGGCATTTTAGTCTTATCATATCTGATAAGGGGGGTCTCACTAATTTAGATTAGAATTTGGGTTATGGGAAAAGTCTTTAAAGTCAATTGGGTTTAATTCAAAATATTTTTCAAATGAGGGGGGTATTGCATATTTCCCCTATAAAAAAATGCATAACTTAATTCAAACTCACTTATGTTATTTAATCGATAGTGTGACAAATCCAAATAAAAAATAAAATAATATGTTTGTTTAGAAGAAGAAAAAATTATAACTCATTCCAATTAGTAGTTTTCTTACTTTAAAATAAAATTATATACTACAAATACTATATTGTGAATTTCTTTTAATATTTAATTTAATCAACTAGTAAGATTTGTATCGATGAAGTACAAATCCTTTCAATTAGTAAACATTATTCAAATATTTTAATCGGTTGCTTAACTATTGACATAACATGTTACATAATTGATTTAACTATTTATAAGTAATGTCTAATATCTTTTTAATTCAATTTTGTCATAAAAAATAGTAAATTTAATTCCTAACACATGTAAGAACCTAATCGTAAATCATAATATTTTATCAAAGCGTAATATTTGAACCAATTAAGCTCAAGTGCTTTCAATTCGTAAAAATTATTCAAATATTTGAATCGATTCATTAGCGCGCTCAACTATTGACAAGAACGTCTTAATCAAATTAACTATTATTTATTAAAGTGTAATACATTTTTAATTCAATTTTATCATAAAAAAATAATTCCTAAATTACGCAAGAATCAAATCATAAGATTAATTAAAGCGTATGATTTGAATCAATTAAGCGCAAATCCTTTTAATTTGTAAATATTATTCAAAAATTTGAATCGATTAAATTCAACCACTGACAAGAACGTATTAATCGAGTTAACTATTTATAATTAAAGTCTACTATCCTTTTAATTCAATTTTAACAACAAAATAATAATTTAATTCGTAAAATCGTAAAAATCATATCGTAAATCGTAAGATTTAATCTAACCATGAACCGATTAAATCTTACGATTTTTACGAATTAAATTTTATTATTTTTTATGATAAAATTCAATAAAAAAAAGGTTACTAAACTTTAACTATACACAGATTGATTAATACGCTATTGTAAATTATTGAGTTTAACCGATTCAAATATTTGAATATTGTATACGAATTGAAATGAGTTGAGCTTAATCGATCAAATCTTTGAATATTGTTTTTGAATTGAAAACACATGAGTTTAATTGATTCAAATATTACGATTTAATAAAATCTTCCAATTTACGATTCAATTCAAACTTCAAATTCTTTCGAAACTCATTTTTAAATTACACGAGTTGAACAACATTTCCTTAGATTTTTAAATTATATTATATAAAGATTTGTTAGTATGGGATATTTTTAATATATAATAATAATAATTATATGAGAATTAATAATTTATTTAACATTATTTATATAAGTTTTATAACCATTATAAATTGTAGCTTTGTGATATATATCCGTATTGTTAGTTTATTGTCAATTATGTGTTGTGTCTTAATGATAAGTATTCTTGTGTGTTTTCAGATGGTCACGAGTTCGAATTCAAGTTGATGCAATTTTGGATGGGTGGTTTAATGATTTTTACGAATAATGATATAATTGACATTATAAATTTTAATTCAACAATAAATATATATTTAAAATTGCATTAAAAATATAGAGGGTAAAATTGACATTACATTAATATTATATAATGGCCGATTTTTTGAAAATATTAATTATACGAAGGGTATTTACGACAATACGTAAATGAGGAAAAAATGGATTTTTTGGCAGGGACACGTGGCGCAATATAAAGGGGGTATCTCATAAAAGTTTAGAACATGGGATCTCACCCTAAAAAGACCCCCTTAAATATACAGCCACGTGTTCGCATGGGTAATCTCCCTGCTCACACACGTGTGTTCTCTTATTCCATACATTATTTAATTTTTGAACAACACAAAAAATCTTGTATTTCTTATTTTGCTTCGTTTATGAAAAAAATATTACACAATTCAATCTCATACGATACATTTGGTATTCTAACATGGTATTAGAGTGATATCGTTGGTGATCTTTCGGTGTTTATCCATTTTTCGATCGATTTTTACCGAGATGGAAAATGCCTTAATAAAAATCCATTTTGATTTGTCATTGCAATCTTGCTATAGTGTTTCTTCTTATTCATTGCGCTTCCACAGTAAAAGAAAACACTATAAATTATTGCTCTTATTTGTCGATGCAGTCTTATTTTTTGTGCTTACTCGGCTCCACCAAGCCAGAAAACACTATAAATCAGTGTTTTTTGAATTAATGCCAAACCACATAGTTCCTTGTTTCACATAAAAACAACAAAGCATGATATAAAATTTGTTGGGCTTAACAAATTTAATGGGCCTAATAACTTGATGGGCTCAAATATTATATAAATCATCGTCGCTCTCTATATATAGGTGATTTACAATTAAAAAAAATAAAAAAAAAAAGAGCAATAAATTGAGAAAATAATACCTAAATCAAAAGATGAAAAACTACAACACTATGAAAATTATTTGAAAATAAAATGTAAAGAAATCCTTGGCTAGGAAGAAGTAAGTAGAAATGTCCAAAAATGACATTACATATAAATTATATTTATGTGTTATTTAAGCCCATACCCCCTACAAAATGTTCATGCATCTATAATTCGTATCTGATTTTGTAGCCTGAAAAATAAATAATTTATGATGGACCTTTATAAACAATAAGGCCCAATATTGGAATTTCCAGATTCAGGTTTAGTATATGGTTGTGGAACTAGCCCATTTAGTGGTGTCTAATTTTTTTTTTTTAAATACGATCGATCAAATCTATTATCAACGATTTTCAGGGCAAACTTGTTTTGCATAACTTATGTTCGGCTGTGTATTCCTTTTATGAAATATTTTTTAAGACTGTAATAGGGTCATCCTCAAACTATAACATATAATACTATTAATTGTGTTGTTTGCAATTATATTATTGTTCGAGAACGAGATTTATCCAGTGGCATGCACGTAATTATGTGTCCCTTGTAGAAAAAATGAAACGTCTTGTAGATAATAGAAGTAGTCGGTGGGTGTAATTACTAATTAGTGAGACAATTAATTAGGTAATTAAGGAAGAAGAATTAATATAAAAATATATACGCAAAGACAAGGAAATATAATGTAAGAAAAAGAGATGGTTGATTGTACAGCTAGCGCAGAACATGCACTTTTGTCCAAAGCATGAAAGCTTGAATCATGTGCTGTGCACATGCATTGGGAGACTCGTTTTCTGCTTAATTCTCCCACTTGATTAGATTTGGTCTTTTATTTATTAAACCAAAATTCAATAAATATTTAAATATTCGTCACAGTCACACTGTTCTTTGATATAAATTTTTCGATCTACTTTGACTTTAATATTCATTTTATTGGGCCCACCCCACAAACTTCCCTAACTAACGTCCCACATGCCCCTGTTTCAGAATTCATGTTCTCTTTCTCTCTCTCTCTCTCTCTCTCTCATATCCACAAAAGATATTTTCCTTTTTTTATTCGTTAAAGATTAAGATTAGCTGATAAAAGAAATTAATTCCTTTTCTACACTAACAAAATTTTGTTACAAAAAATATTTATCTTTTTTTCGTGACCACCAACAATTCCAAATATGATAAAATCTCGTGACATATTTTGTGGTTTAGACAAAACCAGACCCTCCTAAAATGGTTTACTGTAAAAAATCAGACAGCACACAAGTGTCTGCCTATTCTGGAAAAAAATAAAAAATAAAATGTTATGTAATACTAAAATGTACAAATTGTAATTAGTTAATTTCTGGATCAAATTAGCAAAAGCGTAAGAGATAAGAGAGAGAGAGAGAGAGAGAGAGAGAGAGAGAGAGAGAGAGAATGGAGCAATAATGCAGCACTAGAAAGAGATAGTGAAGCATGTGAACTATCTATAATGACTATTTTTGGGTGATATAATTCTCAAAATATAAATTAAATAAAATGGGTGAAAGTGAAATACAACCATCCACCGCTCGAGTGTAAACTGAATGTAATTTCCTAATTGGTTCTACTTCGATCCAATTTTGTAAATATATATTTTTTATTCGAATTTTTTTTTTTTTTGGCAACGGTTGCAATACATATTTCGTCTTAACTTTGGATCTTATTTAATTTACAAATACTTTTAAAGTGATTTCAATTTCTTTTTAAATTACATGTTTATCGATATTATTACATATTACCGGTGATTGGAAAATCGTAACTCCCCATTTCACCTATAATTAAAAAAATAGATAATATGTTTTCATTTCAATTTATGAAATTTTGATTTTCTTAAGAAAGAAACCGAAATTAGTTTTTCACTTTTCAAAATTAAAATTTATACCAAAGTATACAGAATTTTCATCTTCATTTATTTATCAGCATTAAATAGTAAAACAGGTGGGACCCACAAAACGGCCCCACACAACCATAGTAACCTCTATTTATAGCCCCCCACAATCATCCCAACACCCTACACCAAAGAGAAGAAACCCCCCCTTCCTTCTTCTTCACTCTTCAATCAAAAAAAAAAGAAAAAAATGGCCAAGTTATTTGCGTTTTTACTTATTGCACTCATCGCCATTACCATGCTCGAGATACCTGTGAGTATTAGTGTTTGTTTCTTACAATGCATTGATAATACCATGATCTTGTCTTTAAAATTAAATGTCAAGTAATTGTTCTTTTTCTGTATCTATCTTATAACTTAGGTCATGGCTTCTCTGGACGGCGGCATTCAAGCTAGCAAGGTTCCATTTTTAATCCACATTTTCAATTTCTTCATTTTTATTTCACCTCTGAAAAATTAATGTATATATACATACAGATCCGATATGGCCCTGGCAGTGTGAAGAGCTTCCGTGAGTATTCAAAATCTTTTTATTTTTAATTTATTTTTATTTCATCTGATCTAGTCAGGGTTTGTTTGGGGAGGAGGTGAATATGAATATTAAATACTAATTATTAATTTGCGTGTGTGGGTGTGGAATGACCAGAATGCCCCTCGCAGTGCACGAGGAGATGCAGCAGAACACAGTACCACAAACCGTGCATGTTCTTCTGTCAAAAGTGCTGTAGAAAGTGCCTGTGTGTGCCCCCGGGGTATTATGGTAACAAATCTGTTTGCCCTTGCTACAACAACTGGAAGACCAAGGAAGGAGGCCCCAAATGCCCTTGATTCTTCTTCTTCTTATTATTATTATTAAATCAGCACTACTATTAATTAATTAATTAATCCTGAATTATGTTGGATTAGTGGTGCTAATTCTAATCATAGAGAGCTATAGAGATGAAATATGTAATATGTTCTCTCTTTTGTGTCTTTGGTTGTTTGTTTGCTGGGTCGTCTAATGGTTATTTTGATGTTTTCCTGTATTACAGTAATTACTAGTATGCCACTCCTTTATTTATTTATTATGTTCAATTTATGAATTATTAATGTTCAATTTCTAGCAAGATTTCTTGTCGGAACTATGATCTGAAATCTAATGTAAATTAATATTAAAGATCTGATAAAAGGCCACTGTTTCCAACACCGAGATCGACATGAAAACTCTGCTAAATTACTACTGAGTATTTCTTTTCATGGAAAACTGAACAGATAAAATATATACTATAGTCTATATAGACTGTTGTTTCATTGATTAAATAGATAAAGACATTATGGGGTGCAAATTGGAATGAAATTTTGGCCCGCATGGGTGTAGCTCAACTGGTTCCGGAGGTGGTAAGTTGGTGCAAGGTCCTAGGATCGAATCCTGGCAGCCGCAGTATGGGAATTTCAACTCCAATGAGGGTTGGTTCATTGTGGGCACCAGGTGCGGATCCGCTACCTTAACGGGCTATTGAGTTACCATGATTTACATTTCGAAATTTTGAGATTCGCCTATTTCGATCAGAATATTATTAAACGTCGGACTCCCAATTCGAAAGTTACAATTCCGATTTTTGAAACCTTTTTGGAACATATATGTAAAACATATTTAATTCTGAATATTGATCCGATTTTACTTTCCGAAAAATCCAATTTTTTTCACAATTTTTTCATACTATAGGTGACTAAAAAAGGACTTTTAGCTCGTAAACCCCTTTTGTTGGGTTTGATATACAATTTTGTCCCTAATACTTTACTTTGAACACACTAAACTCCCCCACTTTAAGTTTGGCTTACAGTTTGCTCCTTACATGCTCTAAAATATCTGGAATGCCCCTCACCTTCTATCAGAATTACAACTACATTTCAGTTCCACTTAAAAAAGCTACTAGGCTTAAACACGTGTTTTAAAAAAATCGATAATTTCATTTGAACGAAATTGAAATTACTTTTTCACTCCGAAAAAATATAAAAGTTTTTCAAGAGTGATCCAACCCTTCTGATTTCCATCCCTACTCGTTACACAACCGTTGAACGTACCCAAATAACCTTAACAGAGTCGGATTCCAGGTTACTTCATTATCAAAAACAAAAAAAAGACTTATCAAATCAGTTATCTCATTTGAAAATTATCAAATGAAAAAAAGAAATTATCAATCAGAAAATAAAATATTTCATATAAACTATTAAAAGCAAGGCTTCTTATTTGACGGCCCAGTTATTTTACCGTGCGGCCCAAAACTAATTACTGGTCCAAATCGAACCGACCCATTTTCAAAATCAAAGCCGAAAATTCTATTTTCCCGCCCAAACATTTGCCCGTTTGAAAGTTGTCTTTCCCCTTTCAGACTTTCCATAAATCCTTATACATTGATAATGGCGGTGTTAGTGTAGGAGTTGTGGGCATTACGCAGGGGACTACTAGTAAGAAAAGATAAAGAAACCAGTTTGTCGAAAACGAAAGAGGGAGGATATCTACAATTATTCAATCGCAGCTCGTGATTGACGGGGGGATAGAGATGGAATCGACGGCAACCGCCGCCGGCGAGTTCGTGCCCGAGTCTACTCAGCCGGCGTCCCGAGCTCCTAGGCTATTTATTAAGGAGATGGTGATGAAGAATTTTAAATCTTATGCGGGCGAACAGCGCGTTGGCCCTTTTCACAAGGTTAGGGTTTTCTTTAATTTTATTGAAAATTATTTCAATTTTTGAATTAAACATGCTTACGGGATGTACAAGAAATTAGAGCATAAATCCATAGTTGATTGCACTGATCTTAAATCATCTTTTAAGAGAAATCGCTGTTTTCAATTTCTAGAGTTTTTCTGCTGTGGTTGGTCCCAATGGAAGTGGGAAGAGCAACGTCATAGATGCCATGCTTTTTGTGTTTGGAAAGCGAGCTAAACAGGTATTTATCTCCTTCAAGATACTGATAATTTTTTCGTTATTAATTTCGATAATTTGATGCACTTAAAATTGGGTGCACTATAGAGTCTGGGGATTTTCTTTTCTCTAGTAAAAGGGCAGGGGAAATGACGTATACAAGTGATGTCAGATGATTAATGTTTTGATACAATTTTATTAAACGCGCAGATGAGGCTAAATAAAGTGTCCGAGCTTATTCACAACTCCACGAACCATCAGAATTTGGACAGTGCTGGTGTATCAGTCCACTTTCAAGAGATTATTGATTTGGTATGTTTTCAATGGGATTTCATTACTGCTATCGAGGTGTATTTTCAGGAATTTTATTATTACTCCTGACTTTTACGTGCCTATAGGACGGTGGGGCTTATGAAGTTGTCCCTGGAAGTGATTTTGTGATCTCACGTGTTGCCTTCCGGGATAATTCCTCTAAGTATTATATCAACGATAGAGCTAGTAATTTCACAGAGGTCACCAAGTTGTTGAAAGGGAAAGGCGTTGACTTGGATAACAACCGCTTTTTGATTCTTCAGGTTTCAAATAACATATATGTTTAAGCTCGTTTAGGATATATATGGTTAGTGGGTATTTGTAGTTTCTGTGGTTTTAATACAGAGTTTGTGTTTCTTCAGGGTGAAGTGGAGCAAATATCGCTTATGAAGCCGAAAGCACAGGGGCCACATGATGAAGGCTTTCTTGAATACCTTGAGGATATAATTGGAACTAACAAATACGTCGAGAAGATTGATGAATCATTTAAGCAGTAAGTATTCGTTACTTACATAATATAAACAGTTAAACCAATTTCTAATTCCTGTCACCCGTGCAGGCTGGAAGGGCTTAACGAAAAGAGGTCTGGTGTTGTTCAAATGGTTAAGTTAGCTGAGAAAGAAAGAGAAAGCCTCGAAGTAAGATTATACAATCGCTTGCTAATATTGTATTTGTTTTGATATGTGCAGTGCTAAAGGACTTTTACATTTATAATCTTGATTTAACAGGGTGTCAAAAATGAAGCAGAGGCTTTCATGCTTAAAGAATTGTCACTTTTTAAATGGCAAGAGAAAGCTACTAATCTAGCATCTGAAAATAATTTGGCTCAGATAGCTGAACTGCAGGCAACTGTTTCAAGCCTAGAAGAAAATGTAAAGATTGAAAGGTGATTTTATTTGGACCAATTAACTCTTCGATGAAAAAGAGGCCGCCTTTTATAAATTAGTTTTATTTTACAGGGAGAAAATTCGAGAAAATTTAACAACATTAAACGAACTTGAGACTTTGCATGCGAAGTATCGGAAGAGATATGAGGTTTGCACTTCATATATATATATATATATATATATATATAAACACATATATTTTTCTATTTCTGATGGATGCATATGTATGATATGTAACATTGGAAGTGGTTCTATTTCTTATACATATATATAATTTTTTTTGTGTGGGGAATATAGGAACTAGATGGTGACCTCAGGCGTTGCAAGGATGAATTTAAGGAATTTGAAAGGCAGGATTTGAAACATCGGGAAGATTTTAAGCATTTGAAGCAAAAGATTAAAAAGCTTGATGATAAAATTGAAAAGGTAGGAGGAAAATTATCCTAAATTAGGTGGTACTGTTCTTCGTTCTCTTGATTATAATTTCTAACTATTTAGTCATTCTTGATTTGAATTAATCCTTTCTTCCGCAACCCTTCAGGATTCAACTAAAATTACTGATCTCACAAAAGAGTGCGAAGACTCTACAAATTTGATTCCTCGGCTCGAGGAAGACATTCCTAAGCTACAACAACTTTTAGTGAATGAGGAGAAAATATTGGATGAAATTAAGGAAAATTCTAAAGGTATCTCTCACTACTTGAAACCTTTTTTTTTTTCTTTTTCAATAATGTTATATCTTACGAAAACTAATGAATATTTATTGTCTACTTTGTCCCTAACAGCTGAAACTGAAGTTTTTCGTAGTGAGCTTGCTGATGTTCGTAATGAACTAGGACCCTGGGAAAAGCAATTGATTGAACATAGAGGAAAACTCGAAGTTGCTTCAGCTGAGAAAAACCTTCTAACTAAAAAGGTGAGGACGTTAAGTTAATCTAACTACTATCAATGATTTACATTTTGTGCCTTGTGCAGCTGCCTTTTTTTTTTTTTTTTAACTTTTACCTTCTGTACTGATCGTTAATATCCTTATTTCAGCATGAAGGTGCTCGTGCTGCTTATGAAGATGCACAGAAGCAAATTAGTGAAACTAACAGAAGCATCGAGACAAAGACTTTAAGTGTAAAGGATACTCAAAATAAGCTAGAGAAACTCAAACTTGAAGCATCCGAGGCTCGTAAAACAGAGAAAGTAAGCCGTTATCATAACAGTTCCGCATACATGCAATTATGCACTTTTGATTGCTAAACATTGTGAGTGATGCTGAGAAATTGCAGGCGTGCCTTGAAGAACAGGAGAGGTTGATTCCTCTTGAACAGGCTGCAAGACAAAAGGTTATGGAGCTTTCATCTGTTATGGAATCTGAAAAGAATCAGGGATCTGTCCTAAAAGCAATACTCCAAGCTAAGGAATCAAATCTTATCCCAGGAATATATGGCCGAATGGGAGACTTAGGAGCCATTGATGGTGAGCGCACCTCTGTTTATTTTTAGTATTTAATGCTAATTTGTTAAACTGGCTTGTTTATTTTTTCTAATATACCAATACTTTTCCCTGCAGCAAAATTTGATGTTGCTATATCAACAGCATGCGCCGGACTCGATTATATTGTTGTTGAAAAAACTGCTGCAGCACAAGCGTGTGTTGAGTTACTACGCAAGCAAAACCTTGGTGTTGCAACTTTCATGATTCTGGTAGATTAATGTTTCAACTTTGGCTGCTTTCGACATGATCTAAATATTTAAGCTTAAAGAGTTGTTTGTGATTGCTTGTAGGAGAAACAAACTAATCATCTGCATAGATTAAAGGAAAAAGTTGTCACGCCTGAGGGTGTTCCACGTCTATTTGACTTGATCAACGTTCAGGATGAGAGGATGAAACTTGCTTTTTATGCAGCAATAGGGAACACAATTGTAGCTAAAGATATTGATCAGGTTGGATATTTATATATGAAAATAATAATCTTTTATTTTAGGATCAAACAATCTATGTCTTTTATGTCGTTTATTTATCTTGCTGTTATAGGCAACTCGCATTGCTTATGGTGGGAAAAAAGACTCGTGGCGTGTTGTGACATTAGATGGTGCACTGTTCGAAAAGTCTGGTACTATGACCGGTGGAGGAAATAAGCCACGTGGGGGTAAAATGGGAACGTCTATTCGTGCTAGTGTCTCTGGAGAAGCTGTGACGAATGCTGAAAAGGAGCTTTCTGATTTGGTTGAAAGCTTAAGTGCTGTAAGGAAAAGATTAGCTGATGCGGTGAAGTTTTGCAAGGAATCAGAAAAGGCAATTTCGCCCCTCGAGATGGAGGTGGCTAAATGCCAGAAGGAGGTAGCTCAGACTTTGAGATGATTATTTTTCGTTGTTCGTATGTTTGTAGTTACTAATTACGTTTTTGCCATGACAGATTGAAAGTCTAAAGTTGTTGTTGGTTGATCTTGACAAACAACTATATTCCCTCAAGGCAGCGTCGGAGCCAATAAAGGAAGAGGTGAATAAGCTGAAAGAACTGGGAAAAATCATTTCCTCTGAAGAGAAAGAAATCAATAGGCTTATGCAGGGTTCAAAGGATCTGAAAGAGAAGGTTGCGATTTTACTAACTCCAGTCATAAAAATTGACTAAGAAAATATCAATTCTTACCAACTTTTGCTATTTTGTAGGCTTTGGAGCTCCAGAACAAAATAGAAAATGCCGGGGGAGAAAGGTTGAGAAACCAGAAGTCTAAAGTTGACAAAATTCAATCTGTGAGTACAAGTGATATATGCTAAAAAATTAATAAGTTGAATAGGCACTTTATTTCTCTTAATTGTCAGTTCTTACTATCTGACGGTCTTGCAGGACATCGACAAAAATAGCACTGAGATAAACCGACGCAAAGTTCAAATAGAAACAGGTCAGAAAATGATTAAAAAACTAGTTAAGGGAATTGAAGAGTCCAGAAACGAGAAAGAACGCCTTTTAGAGGAAAAGGAAAAAATAAGTTCCACTTTCAAAGAAATTGAACAGAAAGCTTTTTCTGTTCAAGAGAATTATAAGAATACACAGGAGGTTAGTGCCCATATTTCCATGCATGTGGAAATTGACAGTAATATGAAGTCAAATATATGAAGACGTGCCTAAATAACTGTGCACCTTTTTCTTTCTTCTGTAGATAATAAATAAACACAAAGATGTCTTGGATCAAGCGAATTCTGATTATGAAAAATTGAAGAAAGTCGTGGATGCTTTGCGTACATCTGAGGTTTGCTTTCCGTACATTCTTCAATTGTTTTGTTTGCTTACTGTATCTACATTAATTTTTTGTAACTAATGGTGCAGGTAGATGCTGAGTTCAAGTTGCAAGATAAGAAAAAAGCATATGTAGAGTTGCAAATTAAGGGAAAAGGTTACAAGAAAAAACTTGGTGATCTTCAAGCTGCTCTCTCGAAGCACATGGAACAGTAAGCATTTTGTCCTGATTACAAACATCGAAACTTTTTGTACTTGCCTACCCTATTTAATACTTCCTAATTATGTGTAACAGGATTCAGAAGGATTTAATTGATCCCGAAAAGCTTCAAACGGTATTGACAGATGTAACTCTTGTCGACACAAATGACCTTAAGAAAGCCCTTGAGATGGTGGCACTTCTTGAAGCTCAGTTGAAAGAAATGAATCCAAATCTTGACTCGATCTCAGAGTACGGACGTGTTTTTGGTGATTTAATAAGGGGTATGCTATGCTTAAGAGTGTGGATAGAGATAACGATGTTATTTCTTTTATTAGGTATCGGAAAAAGGTCAGCTTGTATAATGAGAGGGTTGCGGATCTTAATTTAATCACTCAACAGCGTGATGACATAAAGAAGCAATACGATGAATGGAGGAAGAAGAGGTTAATCTTCAACTGTTTGTCTTATAGTGAAGCACTTTTAGCAATACGTTGTGTTCATTTTTATTTTTAATTTTTTTGCAGGTTGGATGAATTCATGGCTGGTTTTAACACAATATCGTTGAAACTGAAAGAAATGTATCAGGTTAAATAATACACTAATAAATTTTAAATCTTTCTTAGGTTATATGCCAATGAACTCTCCTTCAATTATTCTTGAAGTTTATGTGCTTGATTGATGTAGATGATTACATTGGGAGGTGATGCAGAACTTGAGTTAGTCGACTCTTTGGATCCGTTTTCCGAAGGTGTTGTTTTCAGTGTCAGACCGCCGAAAAAAAGCTGGAAAAATATTGCAAACTTGTCAGGCGGTGAAAAGGTATTTTAGTACTTAAATCTTGCTCGATAGCTTCTTGATTGTTCGGCAGCAGTTACTTGATATTACATCTTTGTAATGCTTATATTTCAGACGCTCAGCTCATTAGCACTAGTTTTTGCCCTCCACCACTATAAACCAACTCCGCTTTATGTAATGGACGAGATTGATGCTGCTTTAGGTATGCTCCTCCGATATATGCTGTAACTTTTATTTTTTCCTCAGTTTTTTTTTTTTTTTTTTTTAATTCATCCTTATGACATTGCCTGCAATTTTGTTTCCTCAGATTTCAAGAATGTTTCGATTGTTGGGCATTATGTGAAAGACCGTACTAAGGATGCACAATTCATAATCATAAGGTCGATTCTGCGCAGCCATTTCTTTTATTCAACTTGCCAATAAGTAAAATGTCTCTCAAATATTTAATAGTATTTTCTTTTTCTATTTTTTTTAAATGCAGCCTCCGGAATAACATGTTTGAGTTGGCCGATCGGCTAGTTGGAATTTACAAAACTGATAACTGCACCAAGAGTATTACCATCAACCCAGGCAGCTTTGTAGTTTGCGAGCAGGTTTCTTAAGTTTCTTGCAAACACCTTTATCTTCTTGTGTATTTATAAAATATTTTTTTTTTCGGGTAATCATATTTATTGAATATTTCATACGTAAATTTTTTGCCAGATTCGTCCACTAATTATTTCATATTGTCATCATCTGGCAAGTTAGTGTTGTGACGAACGATGATTAGTTATGTAATCCAATCAAACACGTCGATGAATATTTCAAGTACCTTAACTTTGGTTCCTTTCGTATTCTTCCCTCAGACGGAAGAAAGTTACATATATTTATAAAATAATTATACACACTTCATTATATAATCTGCAACAGTTGCTTCAAATCAGAGATGGTTGAGATTATCGTTTGCAGTTGTTGTTTGTTCGTCATTGCTTCTCATCCTCCGAAGTTTAAATGGCAATGAATGCGACGATGTCATAGCACAGGCTGGCTTGTCCGAGACACGAATATAACTATAGGACCATGCACCGGATAATGTACCGCAAACAGGTCCGATTATATATATCCAAACACCTTTGTAGTAATTGCTAGCTATTGCTGGACCTATTGTTCTTGCTGGATTCATTGACCCCCCTGATATCGGCCTGGAATATTTATTCATATCGGTCAAAACTAGTCGCACACCCGTGTGTGCGCGCGTGTGTGTTTGCTTACCCGGCTAAGATTGAAGTGATGCATACGGCGGAGCCAACTGCTATCCCTGCAAGCTCCCCTATCTAATTGAAATGCAAAGTCCAACAAGAATTATGACAATTAAAAAAAAAATGTGAGATTAAAAACAGATGATTTGGTGATGATGTGGCTGCTGTCCTTTTTTTTTTTTTGGGTTTTTTTTTCTTACTGCTTTGGTATCAGTTGCAACAGCAGAGGTGATGAACATCATGGAAAAGGTGACAACGATTTCCATGAATAAGGATTGAATGTCTGTTCCAGAAGGTGAAGTTGTGCCCACGTGTTTAATTGGGTGTAATAGAACACGTAGTGTGAATGCAGCAGCTGTAGCTCCTGTTAGCTGTGCTGCTGCATATAATGGTACCTGTATTTGCATTCTTTTCTAGTTAACTTTTTTACCCATAAACTAAAAAAAGTAAAATAAAATAAAATTAAAATATTCACTGAAACTGAGATAGAGGATAATAATAAGTGAATTTGTGGGGCTGAAAATATTGTTAGAACTGTTTTATTAAATGCAATTTAAGATTCGGGCCCTTGTTATTTAACGTTGCAATGGAACCACGTCTTGTCTCTATGTAAGAGAATCGAGGATTTAAAGTGAAGTTGTGACGTTTTGGCCCATCTTCATTTTTTTTTACTCATAATAAATCAACCCGCAATCAATCATATGGGTGTACTGCGTAAAGATACACTCTCGTATAATAACTTACAAACTATACGAGAGACGTAAACCACATTGGGCTAACCATGTGTAACGAATTCAACCTAACGAGACCATTGATAAGAGGAATTCAAACTTGGATCAATTAACAAAGTGTCGTTCACATGCTTTAACTGATAGGTCATCCCTTGTGGGACCGAATTATTGGAGACCCGAAAATAAATAAAATGCAACAACTATTGACACCCAAACATCCACTAAGACAACATAAGGGCCTCGTCCCACATGACATGTGAATTGTCACACATTAGTACGTAGTAGATAAAATCAATGTATAGTAATATTTAAATCCACAGAAAATGAATGTATGAGAAAAATTAATTAAAATAAGAATGATTAGTTATAAAAGTTAAAGTAGGTAGGTAGGCACCTGATTCCATGGGAAATGCCTGACGGCGGCGAAGGCAAGAGTGACGGCGGGGTTCATATGAGCACCGGAGATGTGGCCGACGGCATATATCATTACCGTTACAATCAGCCCACCTGCCACCGATGCCCCGAGCTTTGATACTTTGTGCTCGTCGCTCCCACTAATAGTCGCCGTACCACATGTCACAAACACCAGTAGGAACGTTGCTATTATTTCTGCAATTACCTAATTTTTCACAACAATTACTTAATAACTTATACAGAATATACATTAATCGTATGTAATTTTTTTTTTTGGAGTTTGGACATTATAATAATCAAAGACAAATAGTTTAGTAAGTACCTTTTTAAGAAAATCGGGCGGGTAATTATCCATGAACTGCCTTGGTACGTCTGATTTCGGGTTCTCAACGTTAATATTCGTTAGATCAGTACTGAAATCGTGTTCCCGAATTTCCATTTTTCTTTTTCACTTTGAATAACAAGCTATGCTAACTCCTTGAATATATATCATTAACCAAGATCAGAGAGAGAGAGAGAGAGAGAGAGAGAGAGAGAGGTTAAGACAATAAATGTATCATTGGTGTAACTTGTAGGTAGGCTTGTAGCTATTATGCATTGTGGTCAGTATAACTTTTTGTATATTTAGGGGACCAAAATGATATTATTAAAAACTTTGAAAAATCGTTTCTATGAGGCGGAGCCAAAAACAGTGTAAAAAGTGAGGACCAATTTGGCAAATTCCATAAGATTGGAACATGACATGGGAGTAGTTTCAGATAGATGCGTGTATTTAAATCGATTGCTTACTTCTCATATTGGGCTTATTATAATATATGGCCCAAAATATATCAAATGGGCTGATTGTTTTTTCAATATTTTTGCACCGGAACCATAATATATTACATATTTTGTTTTTTTCAATCCGATTTTTACTTCTTATAGATAGATAAAAAAAAAAAAAAAACTTATGATTTCCGATAATATTACAAAAAAATATGTAATTTTTATTTATGATCTTCAAAAAAAAAAAAAAAAAAAAACTAATCTGATATTAATTTTAGCTTCCAAAAAAATATGTTTATTTGTCTCTAAATGGATTTGAATTTTTTTTTGTATCCTTTTTTGATAAGAGTGAAAGTATTAATTTAATTGGCAAAAGATACGGAAACCAGAATTCTGTAGTCGGCGTTTTTGGTTGAAATGCGTGCAAAACGGAATATTTTTATGCTTTTGGTATCAAACGAGTATATTTAATTAATTATTATTATTATTATTATATTTAGAAAAATGAAGGGGAAACTACAGATAAATCCCTAATCCAAAACTCAAAACACAGATCAGTCCCTAGGTAGTTTCCCTAAGCAATTCAGTCCCTATTCACGCGTCTGACATGCAGATCAGTCCCTAATGTGAATTTTATATATTTTATTATATTATCTCTCTTCTTTTTCACTCTCACCCTTTTCTCTCTCCTCCTTTTCTCTCTCTTCATTTTCTCTCTCTTCATCTTCTCTTTCTTTCTTCTCTTTCTTCATTTCTATCTGCTCTCTTTCTTCTCTATTTCTTCTCTCTTTCTCTCCTCTGGTTTCCTCTTTTTCCAAAGAAAATATCATTGTAAAACCCACCCACCCCACAATGGCTACAAATGATGTATCTAATGATGTACCCACTGTGATTCTTGGAAGTTGTCGATATAAGCATCTGATAATGAAGATGAGTGTGGTCGACATTGTCGTGATCCGCAAAGATGAAGCTAATTCGCGTGGAAAGAGGGTTCGCACCGATGGCTGGTAGGTCTCCATATTTTTCTGTACTGCTGAAATGCATTTCTTTATGGTCGTTAATTATTGTGATACATAGTATAAAATATGGCACGTAATAGTATCATGCTAATATAAATATGGTATGGACGTATGGTACTTACAGTACGTAATCGTTGTTCGTATAGTATGCGTGATTGGTAAATTTGGTACTGTTGGTGGGAAAACATAGTATCATATAATGGGGAAGATAGTACGTAACCTTCATCTGAATAGTATGGGTGATAGGTAAATTTGGTACTGTTGGTGGGAAAACATAGTATAATATAATGGGGAAGACAGTACGTAACCATTATTCGGATACGTACAAGCAGGTATATCAATTCACGATTAACCCAATTCCCTCGTTTGATGAGGACTTTGACTTGTACGATGCGTGTAATGCTCCGCCCGATGTCTTTGTTAATGCAGCTGATTGAGAACTCGACCAGGACGTAGAAAGACAAAAAGAATTCATTCACAAGTGCAGTTCGGGTTTTACTGTTGCCCACACCATGGTTACTCCCATTGGTGTGAACCATTTGAAGTTGGGCAAACTTTTTCCAACTCAAATCGTGAAGAAAATGAAGCTACAAGTGCGTCAATGAACCAAGTCCATCGAGAAAGTGAAGTGAAGAATTGCAATTCTGAAGGTGGAGTAGTTCATAGTTTGATAGTGTTGAATCTAGTAATATTTGCAGTCTACATGCTATGTAAAACCTATGTACTGTTGTTTAATTAGTGAACATAAGAGTACAATGTATAAGCTGGTAAAGTTAGGGTTATTCGTGAATATAGTACGCTTTGTACACATGTGAAGTACAAGTGATTCGTGGCTATAGTACGCTTTGTTCACTGATAAAGTATATGTTTGTCATTCATATAGTATTGTTACACTCTATATATTATTGTCGGGCCAATGCATCCATATGATCGCATTTGAAGACACAACTCTTTAGTTTAAGACTATTAAGAATGAATGGAGACAATGTGGGAGTTGATCAATATCGATTATGGTAACAATTGAGGAAAATATTAGTTTTACACTTGAGCATTGTAGGCTTGTATGAATATATTGTATAGTATATGAGTATCATGTATGAAATTCAACATATTTATGGGATCTTGTATTCCAAACGCAACAATAATGCTCACCTACCTTAAAATAATCATCTAAAACATAATTTATGCATCTCCCGTACTTATTGATCATTAAAGCGTCAATGAAATTGGTACAATTCAATTCATCAAAAAATATGGTACGCTTTGTTCATCAAGTAAGTACAATGAATGCACATGTGAAGTACAAGTGATTCGTGACTATAGTACGCTTTGTTCACTGATAAAGTATATGTTTGTCATTCATATAGTATTGTTACACTCTATATATTATTTCCGGGCCAATGCATCCATATGATCGCATTTTAAGACACAACTCTTCAGTTTAAGACTATTAAGAATGAATGGAGACAGTGTGGGAGTTGATCAATATCGATTATGGTAACAATTGAGGAAAATATTAGTTTTATACTTGAGCATTATAGACTTGTATGAATATATTGTATAGTATATGAGTATCATGTATGAAATTCAACATATTTATGGGATCTTGTATTCCAAACGCAACAATAATGCTCACCTACCTTAAAATAATCATCTAAAACATAATTTATGCATCTCCCGTACTTATTGATCATTAAAGCGTCAATGAAATTGGTACAATTCAATTCATCAAAAAATATGGTACGCTTTGTTCATCAAGTAAGTACAATGAATACACATGTGAAGTACAAGTGATTCGTGACTATAGTACGCTTTGTTCACTGATAAAGTATATGTTTGCCATTCATATAGTATTGTTACACTCTATATATTATTGTTGGGCCAATGCATCCATATGATCGCATTTTAAGACACAACTCTTCAGTTTAAGATTATTAAGAATGAATAGGAACAATGTGGGAGTCGATCAACATCGATTATGGTAAGTTTTTCGTGAATACACATGTGAAGTACGCTTTGTTCATCAAGTAAGTACAAGTCTAGTGTTGACAAAGTATCTTCGAATAGACTAGAAAGTATTTGTTGCTCATTTTTATGGTACGCTTATATTCTTTATACAAACTAATTAATCGCAAAATAAAGTACCATGTGTTCAAAAGGTAAGTACATTTCATCGAAACATATAGTACAATGTATACAATGGAAAAGTACGAGTAGAGCTAATCAATAGTATTATTAGCTCTACAACGGAAGGACAGATTGTTTATGGCACAAAAAACACATTCATCTATTTGAAAAGCGATCGGTGAGCACCTGCAGCCTATTGATAGCTTACTGCAATCTTCTTTTACATCAATTCCTGCAATTACATACACATAAAACTACAATTATAACAAATACAACGTACTATAAAGTTCAACTACTAGTACTTCCAGTAATTTCGTTCAATACCATCCAAATGCACTAGCAATACCATTGTTGCATATGACACATACTACACTACAATCAAACATTATACTATTCGAATGCACTAGCAATATCACTCAACAGCACTAGCAATACTATTGTGGCATATGACTTATACTACAGAACCACCAAACATTATACTTCAAGTACCCTGTGTCAATACCATCTAAATGCACTATTAATACCATTACTGCGCATGACACATACTATAGAACCAGTACGAAAAATACAATAAGCCTCTTTCCCATATCATAAGAATAATACCCAAGAGAAAACTATTACAAAATCATGAAATTCGACAACAAATAAATGATCTTTGCAAACCCAAACAACAGAACAACAGATATTGGAACCGATTTAATGATTAGGGGAAACACCGAATAAAGTCGAGGCATAATACCCATGAGTGGATATGTTCAAAATCATGCAATTCTATAACAAATTAACCTTTTGCAAGCTCAAGCAACACCCAAATGGGTCTGTTTCCAATAAAATGAAAAAAAAAAAAAAAAAATCAAACCTTGTTGTTTACCATGCTTCACCATTGTCTATAAATGGGTTTGTTTATTTTTATTTTTCCTTTCGCTTTATTATTTTTCTGCGTTTTGTTGATTCTTCGTGCTTCGTAATTTCTTCGTTCTTTGTTGTTTCTTTGTTCTTCGTTTCTTCTCTGTTTCTTCTTGGTCTGAAAATGAGTATAAACTGGCAAAGAGCGTGTAATACAAACGGCGCGTTGGAAGTTGAAAAGAAGTTATGTAAAATTAATATAAAGTAAAGGATATTTTAGTATTTGCACATTTTATTAGGGACTGATCTGCATGTTAGGCGCGTGAGTAAAGACTGAATTGCTTGGGGAAACTACCTAGGGACTGATCTGTGTTTTGAGTTTTGGATTAGGGATTTATCTGTAGTTTCCCCAAAAATGAAATCCGACCATCAGACATGCAAAAGTTAGAAATATCCAATTGAACATAAAAATTTAATCCGACCATGAACGGACTATATCATCGATTTTTACCTAAATATTTATAAAAAGTTAAATTAACAAACACGTGTATTTATTATAATATATATACCAGAAAAGTTATATATTTAATTTAATTAAATAAGTGGGATGAAAGTGGACGGAAGCAGGTAGAATTTAATTAATGCCGAATATACAAATGCAGCTAGCATGGCTGCCACGTGTACATGCAGAGATGATGGATATATACGGCTGCTACTAATGCCAGACCAGAATTGCTCTCGCCAGAGCAAAATCTTCTATCACGAGCAATTAATTCTCTTGTATTCTAGTCAAGAAAATGATGTAGATAACGATTACAGAATCACCAGTTGTAATTAACAACAAAAATTTGGATATTCTATATTATTTTTATTTAATATAATTGGATCTTTTATATACATATTTTAAATTTTATGGTAGAAACTAATAATAATAAATTATTTACTAGCAGCCTAATTAGTTTCATTCGTTTGGCTTGTTTGGCTGACGTGTGTACTAACTATTGTTTGGTGTAATCATCACAAGTCATTTACTTGTAATTAATAATTTTCATGAATACTAGGGAAATATGTTTTTTGTGTTGATATATATGTTTGGATTGGATATATTATTGGAAGAGTAACTAATTTTACCATTACCTAATTATAAAATAAAATAAAAATAGTTTCACTATTACCTCGATATTATCAATTTTTGAATATTGCATATGTTTGATTGATCTAATTCTAATATATGGAAATGTCACTATTTCCAGTCCAACTAGCCAAGCATCACCTGTGACAACTGTTAAACATTACTTGTGACCAAAATAAATAAAAAAATAAAAAGAAAATGAAAAAGGAAAAAAATTGATAATCGTAGCAGATTGAAATGTACTTGGCAATAGCAATAAATCAAAAATCAGAAATCATCATACCAACTCTTTTTTGGAAGTAGACAGAAATCAGAAAAAAAAAAAAACAAACACAGAGTTTGGGGATCTCTGAACGTACTCTTCAATGAAGCCGGGAGAGGAAACTGACGGCGGCGTTACAACCATCGGAGTACCTCTCTTGGCCGCCGGCAATGGGGCGGCGGAGTCTGCTCATCACGCGCCTATTTCTGGCGGCGGCGGCGGCGGCTCAACGTCTTTCTTCAAAACCTGCTTCAACGGCCTCAATGCTTTATCAGGTTTTCCTCCATTAATTTTTCCATTCTTCATTCTCAATAAATTAAATTACTTCTGTTTTTCTGAGATTTTTCTGTGTTTTAATTAATTTCTCAATTTCATTTTTTAATTTTTTTTTTAATTTTTGGAAAATGTTTTTTTTTTTTTCCAGATATATCAGAATTAAATATATTTTACAATTAATATGTTCATGGGCTGGCTAGCTGGAGTTTGTTTATCCATCTTCCTTTATCAGACTAATGCCTACTCATGAATAGTTATTGCCAACTGTTTCAGAATAGTTTGAATCAGAACTCATGAATAAATTACCAATGTATGTATTCATCTGTAGTATGTTAATTAATTTTAATTGCTAGTTATTTTCCAAAAAAATAAATAAAAATTAATTGCTAGTTGAAAAAGAATATTCATGTTTAGTTATTTTTGGAATAATCAGGTGTAGGAATATTATCTATACCATATGCACTATCATCAGGTGGATGGTTAAGCTTAATACTGTTCTTCCTTATCGCGGGCTGCACTTTCTACACGGGCTTATTAATCCAAAGATGCATGGACATGGATCCGAGTATACGAACTTATCCAGATATCGGTTATCGGGCATTCGGTCCCACAGGAAAAGCCCTTGTCTCCATAGCAATGAATGTCGAACTGTTTTTGGTAGCCACCGGTTTCTTGATTCTCGAAGGAGACAACTTGCACAATTTATTTCCCAACATGGAATACGAAATCGGTGGAATTTTAATAAGTGGAAAGCAAAGCTTTATTGTCATAGTTGGTTTGGTAATGCTGCCGAGTGTCTTGTTGGATAATATGACCGTTCTTTCTTACATCTCGGCTACTGGAGTTGTGGCTTCTTTCGTACTCATTGGCTCGTTTTTGTGGGCCGGTGCGTTCGATGGGATTGGATTTCGTGAGAAGGGCAGGGTTTTGAACTGTAGAGGAATTCCCACCGCTATTAGTCTCTACGCCTTTTGTTACTGTGCGCATCCGGTTTTCCCCACACTGTACACTTCGATGAGGAACCAAAAGAAGTTCTCCAAGGTAAAATCTATATATGTATACGAATTTATTGCATTCAGTAAATAAAAAGAAAATCTCCCGACTGATGATTATATTAGGAAACACAACACGGTATTAGGAATTTTATTTAAATAATTAAGACTCTAAATTGCAGGTATTGCTCGTTTGCTTTCTCGTCTGCACGATGGGATATGCGTCCATGGCGGTTTTAGGATATCTCATGTTCGGTTCTCAAGTGGAGTCTCAAATAACTCTAAATCTCCCTACTAATAAAATTAGCTCGAAAGTTGCTATCTACACTACCCTTGTGAATCCGTTAGCTAAGTATGCATTGATGGTGACTCCAATTGTGAGTGCTCTTGAGAAACGTTTCATATCGAGCCCGAAAAGAGGGCTAAGCGCGTTGATAAGGACTGGATTGGTATTAAGCTCAATTATTGTGGCACTTGCGGTACCCTTCTTCGAATATCTAATGTCACTTGTCGGTGCTTTTCTGAGCGTGACAGCTTCGATCATTCTTCCGTGTTTGTGCTTCTTGAAGATTTCGGGAACTTACCGAAGATTTGGGCTTGAATCGGTTGCGTTATGGGGAATTGTGTTGATTGGTGTTGTTGTTCTTGTTATAGGTACTTGCACAGCTTTGCAGGAGATTTATGAGCATTTGGTTGGATAGTGTAATTAGTAATTATATTTGTACTAATATTTATTTAATGCCTTTTTTTTTTAATCTTTTTTACGATGTAATATACTAGGTGTGTTCGATTGCCCCTATTAAATTCTAGCGACTAAATAGTAGAAGTTACTAACATAATCGGTTGACAACAAATTACCCCGAAAGGTATTCCTAACCAAGGTCGAACGTGTCGAAACCAATATGGCTTCTACTTTCTTTCATCGAATGATGGCGAAATTTTGCTTTAGAAACCTAATTAACTTTAATTAAGAAGAAAACAAAATGTCCTAATCACAATCACTAATCTCTTGGGGAATCCTAGACAATTTGAACTACGCAACTCTAAAAAGGGCTTTTGAGATCCTACACCGGGTGAAATACACCGGGTAAATCTTTACCATTCATATACACACAAACACACACACACCCACATTGGTATGTGTAGATCAACGGTAAAAAATCACCCAGTGTAACATTCACCGGGTGTAGGATAGATAAAACCCTCTAAAAAGAAGTGGATTTAATAACATCTGAATCTTTGTCTTGACTCTTGAAAAGGGGTGTTGAGCATATCGAATCAATTCTTGTAGAAAATTTAATCACTTGTGTAATTTATTTGCATATTTATTCATTTTCTTAATTAAATTAATTGCCATGAATTAGCTTTGTTGGTCCTGCAAAATAGATAGGAATTAGGATAGGCCCCACAGTATCTATTTTTAGAAGGATTTCAATTTAAACAGATTTCTATATTTAGCAGTCTGCCAAATTTGATTTGAGTTAATAACTTAATATTGGGCCATGTGTTCTCAAGTTCATTACTGCTATCTCAACATTATTTATGTCAATTAAATAAAATAAAATTATGTTGATGCTGATGGTCCTCTCCTTTATCTCACTTATATCTCAATAAAATAAAAAATAAAAATAGTCGATGAACTTCAAATATATATTGAAGTTTTTTTTCCCTCTTTCTATTTAAAATATAAAAAAAATAAAAAAAAAATGAAAGAAGGTATGGTCGTTTCACGTTAGTATCCGCTACTGGAGTTTTAGCTTCTGTAGTCGTACTAGGCTCGGTTTTGTGGTCCGGGATTTTTTATATTGGATTCCATCTTGAACTGGAATGTACTGCCTACAGCTTTCGGCTTATACGCCTTACGTTACTGTTCTCATCCCATTTTTCCCACATCGTACAGTTCAACGAGGAACCAGCGACATTTCTCCGCGGTACATTTACTACTTTTAAAACATTAAAATCATATATACAGTAAGAAGAGATTCTACAGTCTATTCGCGAGAACTATCTTGCTCACAAGCAGTGTCGTTATAGCGTTATCTCTACCCTTTTTCGGGGCTCTTCTGTCACTCGTTGGAGCCTCTTTTTAGCGTCACAACTTCGATTCTGCTTCCGTGGCTAGGAAGCCTAGTTTCGAAGCTGCAAGTATAGACTTTGTTGTCTTAATGGGCTTACTATCCTTGTTATCGGTACTTACACGTCTTTGTTGCAAATAATCCAAAACCTTTTTAGGCTGCGTTTGGAATGACGGATTTGAAATCCACCAACATTGCTCAAAAGCAACTAAAAATGAGAGCTAACGATGTCAAATGACTCTATCCAAACAAGCTCAATGGATTTGTTATTCGGATTTGAAATTACCCCCTAATCCTTCCATCCAAACGCACCTTAAATAATGATTCGGCATTTTTAAAGAAAAATCTAAAATAGCAAATATGTCATAAAACATTGACAAGAGTGACCAAATTTATTAAAATCTAATCATATTTGCATGCAAATTTAGTGTATTCAGCAACAAGATGATATCACTAAACGGAACACAAGAATAATTGCCGGAAAAGAATTTAAAGGTGGACCCACCTACCTCGAGAAAACTCGCTCCACCAATCTTCTTCAATCCTCCTCGTCTCATTCTGCTCCTCAATTGTGCAGCTTTCTCCCACAATCCCACTTCAGCAAAACTATTTGCAAGCATCACAAAGTTTCCGCACCTCTTTGGCTCCAGTTCGGTTAATCTCCGTCTCACTTTCTCACCCACACCGGTACAGTCATTCACATCATGAATGGTGCAAGCACTGAGCAACGCCCTCCACACAACAGCATCAGCCTCGAAGGGCATTTTCGTCACAAAACCATACGCTTCTTCTAGAAGACCAGCACGACCTAAGATATCAACCATCGCACCGAAATGAACCATTCTTGGACTGATCCCGTGCACTTGCTTCATCTCGTTGAAATAGTACCGCCCGTCATCCACCAATCCTGCGTGGCTACAGGCACAGAGGACTCCAAGAAAAGTGACGTGGTTAGGTTTTATCGAATGATTTCTTCTCATTTCATCGAACAGTTGAAGGGCGTATCCAGCGAACCCATGCTGAGCAAACCCAAGAATCATAGAACTCCACGTCCACACGTTTCGATGTATCGTCCTTCTAAAAACTAGGCTGGCGTAATCAACATCTCCACATTTACCGTACATGTCGACAAGAGCAGTGCCTAGCTGGCAATTCACAGGCATTCCTTTCGCAATCACTTGGGAATGAACCCATTTCCCCAGGCTCAAATTACCGAGTTCTGCACAAGAAGAAAGCACAATCACCATTGTAGTCTCGTCTGGCTCAAACCCTCTGTCTCTCATCTTAATGAAAAGCTCAATCGAATCGTAAAACCAAGAACACTCGATGCTGGCCGATATCATCGAGTTCCACGAAACAACGGTTCTGTGAGTCATTTCATCGAACACCTTGTACGCATCCAGGATCTTCTTACAACATCCATAGAAATGAATGAGAGTATTCTGAACATAGACATTGAAATGCAAACCATGCTTCAATACATCCCCATGAATCTGACGCCCCACGCCTAACCCCAGAAACGAAGCGCACGCCTTGAAGAGGAAAGGGAAAGTGTGCTCATTCGGTCTAATTCCCAAACGACGCATATCAACGAAAACCCGGACCGCTTCTCTTCGCGAGCAGTCGGCATTACAAGTGGCGTAGGCTTTTATGACATTGTTCCATGAAAAAGGCTCCAACTTTCCAGAGAAACAAACAACATTGTAGCCGTGGCTGAGTGAATGAATTGGATGTTTTGTTCGAAGTGAACCGGAAGTACAAACCTGGATGATTTTGTCTGTAATATAGGAATTGCGATGAAGCCCTGATATTATGATCTGTGCGTGGATCTGAAGAAGCTGTTTTAGCGAAGAGCAAGAATTTAAGAGAGACGAGAGACATTGTTGCAATGCTACGAGATTTGAATTACAGTTGAAGGATTTGCGCGGGTGAATTTCAGCCAATTGATGCCGGAAATCGTACCGTGGCATCCCAAATTCCCCGATAAAATGGGTGATTTACTTAACTTATATCAACTAATCGAGAGTGGATCGGATTTGGGCCGATTTGTATAAGATTCATATGGCCATTCGATCTTTGCTTCAACTTACCACCCGGAACCAGTTGAGCTACATATGCGGGGATCATTGTATCTTTAACTCAATTTTCATATCTCAATTTATTATGTCAAATAACTTATCTGATTCAAAATTTATTATTACTCAACTTTCTTGCTTACACATATTCACGCTTACATAGGTATACACGCCGTTGCCACTTATCGAATAATTACATAACCACTACTCGGCAACAATTATAGAATTGTTACTTAATAAATAATTACAGAAATATCGTTTAAAAGCAATTGCAGAATTGTAGCTCAACCAATAATTACACCACTGCCACTCAGCAAATAATATATAATTGTCATTTATCTATAATTACAAAAACGCACGCCACTCATCAAGTAATTACAGAACTGCTAGTCATCGGTAATTAAATATTTATCTTTCATCAAGTAATTACAAAACTGCTACTCAATTCCAACATACCAAATATATATATAGAGAGAGATGTAGACGACGGTGACGACAGAGGCAGCAACATCGAGCGACGGCGGAGATAGAGTATGAGATGAGTTGAGATTTGAATTAAAAATAAATAAGTAGAATAAAATTGTTACACTAAGTTACAATGTGACAAATATTACACCGTCCAAATGGACGGAAAACAAACCCAAGTTGCATGATCTCTAGTACACATTTCCCACGTTCCATTTATCCAGTACCACAAATTAAAATAAATAAATAAATAAATACTAAATTAAATTCTATCAAAAAATATTAATATTTTGTCTAATCGATTAAATATATATTCTTATTAACCAATAATTAATAGTCAGATCCAGTAGCAGGTTACAATAAACTAATGTTTATTATACCCAGTGCACTTCCACATGCCTAATTATTAATTAAACATAATTAAATAGGTAATTAAATAGATTAATCTCCAAAAATACCTAATTAAAGAAAACACAGAGTTTCTGTCCACAAGGGACTGGTTAGCTGAAAACTATAACAGAACTGAAATCTTCTTTGTTTGGAATCTTTATTTTTCTTCAACGTAGCTCATCTGAACCTCACATTCACATTAATTTCATCACCGGTGATTTTATGCCTCAGTGGGTCCTTCTCCAGAGCGGCCATTGATACAGACATTCTTCTTTCACTGCAATTCCCCTCTTTTTTTCAATCACCAAACGCAAGAACGAAGACACCACAGTTTCTCCATTATAAGAATCGTTGATTGGGGTGGGGGGTTTGATCATTCTCTAATTTCCTCAATTGAGTTTGGTCCATTCTCTATTGGGTTGCTTGCTTTTGCAGAAAATCTGTGAAAAAATCTATCTATTTCTCTTAGAGGCAAATTGTCGAACACCTAAATGGCGTCTATGGGATCCTTCCCAACCGGACTCGACGGTTCTATACTTCTTCACAGTGCGAATCACCAGCGACCCGTCATTCCTATACTTGCGTACAGGCCCAGAAAGTACGTGTAATTTTGTTGCTGATTTTATTTCGGCTGGGTTTTGGAGAAATTTGACAGTTGATCTTGTTTAGCAGATTATCTCTGTGCAGTGGATGCAGCGGCGGACGGCGGAGGTGGGCGGCGCAGCATGTTAAAGCGACGAAGGAGGGGACTGAGCGAGTCGAGAGTGACGATGAGTCAGATGACGCTTTACATGCCACTATTGAAAAGAGCAAAAAGGTTCTTGCATTGCAAAGAGACCTTTTACAACAGGTTTATTCCTTTTTCTTCTTCTTCCTTTTTTGAAGTTCTACGTATCTGCTTTATGATGATAGTCTTAAGGGTTATAATCTATTAATTATCTCAGCGAAGATCATGATTTGATCAACACAGCAAATGAATGATCACATTTGTTTCTCTTTCATTTTTATTTAATTCTTCAATAGGAGAAGAATCCAGATTTCATTTTCCGGGGACTACTTTAGAGTATATATTCGGTTTCGAAAAAACACTTCAAATAGACTGGTACTAATCACTGTTGTTTCCGTTTCTTGCTAAATTCGCAGTTCTTATAAGTGCTTTAGCTTCTCATGGATTCGTACACTACCTTTGTTTGTTAATCGGGGTTATTATCTTAGAGATTATGATGTGCAGGAGTCTATTGTGTTATTTTCATCCCGAAATTTACATATTTATATTTTTTTCCCCTCGAGAAAAGTTATCAGAGTGACTTTTCTTGGATTTTCAGATTGCCGAAAGAAAGAAATTAGTCTCGTCAATCAAGAATAGTATAAATGATCCCGAAGGAAGCGAAGAGCCTTATATAGAAAGCAATGTCACTATTCCCAATCTTGACCCCGTTGCAACTGAAGGTACTGATGTCGATTTATCCATACAGGTGAATGAAATATCCAGCTTTTCATCACTATTAAATATATTTCTGCAGATACCTCAAAACTTGGAAAAGACCTTCCTCGTAATGGAACTTCATTTAAAACCACTACTTCTTTGGGTGTTCAATCTAATGAAGTCCTGTCTATGGCTTCGAAATCCTCTGTGAAACCGAGCCCAGAGTATCCGTACAACGATGTGAAGAACACTACAGAGACAATAATATCCGGTTCAAAGACTTCCATGGAAGAAGATTCAGGCAAACCGTTGAAGGATACTACCGTAAAAACTGCTGTTCTGTCTGATATACCATCGAGCAAGGAAATTGTACAAAGTGAAGATTTAAAGAAATGGAGCCCAGAGAGTGCATTAAGTGTTGAAGAGCCTACAAACGAAGAGGTGAAACCCCCTCCACTAGCTGGGGCTAATGTGATGAACGTAATTTTAGTTGCTGCAGAATGTGCTCCTTGGTCCAAAACAGGTATTATTACTACGCTGAGTGACTGAAAACACTTTTAAGGTTTCGATTTTTTTTCGACGGTAGAAGATGTTATTACAACTGGGTAATTATTGAAAGTGCTTGATAGGATTATCTATGATATTTAAAGAAGGGATGCATGTATCTGATCCATAGGTAAATTGTCAATGCAATTACGTCATTCTTAATTAAAGCTGATAATTGAAATGATGCAATAGGTGGATTATGTGTGTACAGATGCGACGAAATGGGGGATTTTGTAGCCTAATTCATCCATTTATCGACACTTATTTCCTATAGTCTGTTTGAAAAATGTAACATGTGAAAATTATGATTGTTGTTGTGTAGGTGGGCTTGGAGATGTTGCTGGGGCTTTACCTAAGGCTTTGGCTAGGCGTGGACACAGAGTCATGGTAATAAAACATATCTTGTACAAATTTGTATGGATAAGTAAATTGAATTTCATATAACGAAAGATATTCTGATGGATCACATGGTTATCATCTACGCACACCTGATTATTATTTTTTTATATATATATTTTAATGTAACTAATAGGTTGTTGCACCCCGATATGGTGATTATGCTGAAGCTCAAGATTTAGGGGTCAGGAAGAGATATAAAGTAGATGGTCAGGTAAGCAATGACGAGATTTTTTTTTTTTTGGTTTTCACAGTTGTGTAACATCGTATGATACTTTGCAGGATATGGAGGTGAATTACTTCCATGCCTACATTGATGGTGTAGATTTTGTCTTTATTGATAGCCCCATTTTTCGGGGCTTAGGGAGTAATATATACGGAGGAAATCGTGTGGTAAGTATGTTCATATTTTTTTTTACAGGAGAGCTAAGATCTTTTTTCTTTATAATCTGATCACCGAATTACCACCATATGCATGCATTTCATCCAATTTTTGCACGTTTCTTTTAGTTGAATGAAAAGATCTTTACCGTTTTTTCCGGAAAAATAACTTGATGTTTTTAATACTTACGCCGGCGTTTCTTTTCCTTATTATCGCAGGACATTCTGAAGCGTATGACCCTGTTTTGCAAAGCTGCTGTAGAGGTATATGATTAAATCAAGATATAGAATAAGCATATAATAGGAATTATATTCTTGAAACTCGGGTGAAATGATTATGACATCTCTAATAATCTGCAGTACGTACTGTATGTATTTCAATATTTACGTGTTTTTTAAACACAGGTTCCTTGGCATGTTCCATGTGGCGGGGTCTGCTATGGAGACGGAAATTTAGCTTTCATTGCAAATGATTGGCACACTGCTTTATTACCAGTCTACCTCAAAGCATACTATCGAGACCACGGTTTAATGAAATACACCCGATCAGTCCTTGTCATTCACAACATAGCTCATCAGGTTAGTTCACCTAGTACACTACACCCCTTTTATAGTCTTTACGATGATCTAGGCTCTGTTTGGTTCATGGAGTTTGATTTTGAAATGAGGAAAATGAAAACAAAGAATATTAAAATATCTGTTGGTTCCTAGGGAAAATGGTGATGGAATTGATTTTGCATTTTCATTTCCTCATTTTTTTTTTAAATCCATGAACCAAACATAACCTTAGGAAACTGTTTATTTTCTTTGTTTTTAGTCATAAAATATTTTCGCATTTTCCCTCAACTCATTTTACCTCCCAACCAAACAGTAAATCTGTTTTACCTAGTCCTTTCATATTTTTAATTAGCATTTTTCGATCCAAACAGAGGCCTAATGTTTCATCTCTTTCTTCCATTCTTTGTTTTCATCTATTAAAACCAACCAGGGTCGTGGGCCTGTCAACGATTTCGCCTACGTGGACCTTCCACCTCACTACCTAGACATCTTCAAGCTCTACGACCCCCTTGGTGGGGACCACTTCAACATCTTCGCCGCAGGCCTAAAAGCCGCCGACCGTGTAGTCACCGTAAGCCACGGGTATTCATGGGAGCTCAAAACCCCCGAAGGGGGGTGGGGTTTAAACGGAATCATAAACGATAACGATTGGAAACTCCGTGGAATTGTAAATGGCATCGACACCAAAGAATGGAGCCCCGAATCGGATATCCACTTACAATCGGACGGGTACACAAACTACTCCCTCGACACTCTAAAAACAGGCAAACCCCAATGCAAACGGGCCCTACAAAACGAGCTCGGGTTACCCGTTCGTGAAGACATCCCTTTAATCGGATTTATTGGTAGACTAGACGATCAAAAGGGGGTCGATTTGATAGCGGAAGCGGTACCGTGGTTAATGGATCAAGATGTGCAGTTGGTTATGTTGGGTTCGGGTCGACCCGATCTTGAGGATTTGCTTAGACGGTTCGAGGGGGAGTACTACGACAGGGCTCGAGGGTGGGTGGGGTTTTCGGTTAAAACGGCCCACCGGATAACGGCCGGAGCGGATGTGCTGTTGATGCCTTCAAGGTTCGAGCCGTGCGGGTTGAATCAGCTTTACGCGATGCGTTACGGTACTGTTCCGGTTGTTCATGCAGTGGGCGGGTTGAGGGATACGGTAAGGGCATTTGACCCATTTTCGGAAACGGGTCTTGGGTGGACGTTCGGGCGGGCAGACGTGGGGGAGATGATACATGCTTTGGGGAACTGTTTGTGGACTTACCGTGAGTTTAAACAGAGTTGGGAAGGGATACAGAGAAGGGGTATGGAGCAGGATTTGAGTTGGGATAATGCTGCACAGAATTATGAGGAAGTTCTTTTAGCTGCTAAGTATCAGTGGTGAATTTGGTATTAATAATAATATAGTCAATATTTTCTTGAATTTAAGGCTGACTTTTTGCAATTTTAGATTGACATTTTTTTTTTTTTTTTTTGAAGTGGATATTGAATCTTCATTAGTAGTGGTAGAAATGAATGTAAAGAATAAACATTTTGTAATCCATCGCCACTGACATATCAAAGCATTTGCTTCTCAAACTTTTACTGTAATTGATATCTTTTAACATGCATTTTGCTGTACTTTAATTCATTAATGTTCAGATGAATTGATAAATAGTTGTTTGTCAATTTTGAGCTAATGAAATGTAGGAATAGAGGTAAAAATCGGACAGATCGGATCTGAATTAACATTTACGATAAAAAATCCAAAATATCTTTCCGGACCATCGACAATAGCAAACATCCTGAAATAGATCAAAACTTGAATCGAGTCACCAAATATTTATCCACACCACAAAACTGTGCCATTGATTGTTAAAATCTACGAACTATATCTTAGTTCATAACAGGCAAATCGTAGCTACTATATAACTAAACCACACAATTCAATTCCTGAGGATAACAAACAATTCGTTCCACGATATAAAAAAATTACACCTTTATTGATTTTTATATCAATCTTAACTAGATAACTAAAAACAAATCACGACCGTGTATGTGTGTGTGTGCGATAACCAATCAACAACATAAAACTCTTACCAATAATGTAATCTATCAATCAATTTATCTATAAATATGAGAGTCTTGCATCGTGGTCAAACTGCAAACAAGAACGACCGGAGAGAAGTCCAGCGAAACCCTTTGACAGGCACCCCTCAACCGCACAAGGAGAAGACTTGTTCTCGATCGAATAAACGTGCCTTCTCTTTGAATTTGGAAAACCGCTACTACAACTTCCGTAACCCTTGGAAGATTCCGATTCCATCTCCAAATTATATCCCAACTTCCTCTTTGAACCGGGTAAGTTTATCAAACCTACAGTTCGCGCAGTTTCACAAGGGAAAAGAATATTAAATTTCATGTAAGCATAATAACAATAGAGTCTCCAGTTTTCCACCATTTACCAGACAGAGTGTCCTCACATTGTTGAGGTTCCGAGTCACCACAATTACAGTATAAATTATTAGCACTGCCAAGTGATCCCATGATCCTGCATGAAATCATAATTGCTCAAAATTAGTTCTAAATTGGAATTTTATAATTTGGAATATGTTTCTAAAATTAAATTTGAACTCGTTAGCTCCGACTGAGATACTTACCTGTACATGTCCTCGACGAAGTCATCAATTAAGACAGGCCATGCTCCTGATGTAATAACCACCAATTAGATACCAAAAGAAACAATTCATTTGATTACTCAAAAACATATAGGATCATCGACTATCATTTGATGGGAAATGTTTTTGGACAATAACTAGTATGAAGATGCAGGACAATCCAAAAGAAGAAAGTAAACAAATAAACATAATCACAAGCCAGAGTTAAACACGTGTCTAAATCCACTGCAACATTTTAAAAATTTATCTAACATTGAATAAAACGTAAGTCTGTTTTATTCAACCACCACTATTTCGACCAATCAGGCCATCTTAAATGCCTATATGATGTTTCATTTCCTCACTCTGTCAAGCTGGAAAAATGGAACAAGGAATAATCTATACATCTTTACTACATAAAATATCAAATACTGCCTAGGGGCAATAATGTAAAAAGAAGTGTGTGGTGACACCTAAATGAATGTGAATGAACAACCAATGACATAAAAGAAGACAGTATCATACCTTCAGGATCATAACCATCAAGATTTTCATGGACAGACCGACTGAAGGCTAAAACTTGTCGCCACGTATCTTCAGATATGTTATGTCGGTGATTTTTCTTGAGAATAAAAGTTCAACAGATCAGAAACCGAAAGCAGAAATATTTACTTTTAGTATAGAACAGTTCTGTATAGTGCAACTTACCTCAACAAAGTTGCACCATCTATTAAGCAATCGAAACCTTCCAGGCAAAACTAATCTCCAAGCCATAACAGCCCTGCTTACAGCTGATATATACATTCATGTGATATAGTTGTTAAAGTCTATTTATGATTTCTGGTGGAATAAAAATCACACTAAAAGGCTAAAAACAGTAAATCAACTTACTAATGTTCTTTTGACCATTTTCCCGGCAAATGAAAAACACAAACTCGTAAAAACGTGAGAACTCCGAAAAGTCTGCCTGTAAGCGACATAAGAAGTCTTGAAACAAATATACACAGAAACCTTATATTCATGCAGCCAAAACTAACTAAGAATTGTCGCTTACCAACAAGTCTAATCTTGACATCAGCTTGTAAACTTCCTCAAGAATTGAAACCCTACAGCAGAATATGAAATAAAATTATTAATATAGTTTAGTACATCATTAATATAAAATATTCCAAACCTTCAATCACAACTTATCTAATTAACCATAATTAATCCATACTTTAACTTAGTGATAGGGGTTTAGCAGGTATCCATACTTGAACTATTTTCTCTCTATTTAAATTTTTTAGACTAACTGCTTCAAAAATCTCATAAAAGTTTAAAAAATAATCTATTTACCCTGCAATGGAAGAGGAGACCAAAGTCTCGTAAGGTGATCAAATTAACCACACACAACTTCAATAAAATACATATTCATTGAAACTTTTTTGTAAGAACAAAATGATACCTCGTACTGACTTTTGAGTCCACCACTTTCGATAATTGCGATAATGACTCTCTCAAGATACTCGCTTTCTGAAACTCGACATCTACGCCATAATCCTGCCCCACGTTAGCAACCACCTTCGATGTAATATCTGGCAACAAAGTTTCCGCAATTTGGAAATGTGAGTAAGCAGAAAACTACTGGATAAACGCAAGAGCTGAGTTCTTTGCCCTAAATCCACAGAATTGAAGCTACTATTTTTTTCGATCAGATTCCAGTTATCCAACCCCTTCTCCATTAAGGAATATTTTCCACAAAAGAAACAATTTAATCATTAAATCAAAATTATTTCCAACACTGCATCTAAACTACAACCCTAACAACATCCTTCTCCAGACCAATGACAATAAAATGAACAGGTGTATGAAAACTACGTTTTGTCCCCAAAACAAATCTAAATTCGTACGAAAACTAAACAAGGAAACCCACATTTCGGACAATTTGAAACCCCAACAGCAATTAAAAAAAAAAGTTAAATAAAATACTGAATTCAATTCAATAACATTGATTGAACAAAAATCCAGATTAGAAAACATAAAATAACAGAGGAAAAGGGGGAGATTGTGATTTGTGGTGAGAGTACCGCAATATTGGCGGTAGATTTGGAAAATATCGAAGGAGAAATCCATGGCGATTGGGGAGGTTTGGGGTTTTCGTGGATAGACGAAACCCCAGGTGGAAATTCACCCAACGTAGAGTGCTGGCAGCTGTCACTGTAGCTTCGCTCTGCGGTATGTATCTCTGAGTCGATGGGAAAATGGTCGTTGTAATGAATTACTGTATTTTTAATATATATATATATATATATATATATATATATATATATATATATATATATATATATATATATATATATATATATATATATATATATATATATTATAGTTATACTATCAAAAATGAAATACAGTGTAGGTATTACGCAATATATATACGTTGGAGATTTGAGATTTTCCTTTTTTTTTTTTTTTTAAATTGATTTTCTAAAGACAATTATTCCATATACTACAAAAATTACAATTTTACAATAGTAGAAAAATGTTCAATTTCATTTTTCTCGTTGCACAAAAGTCTTACTTTTCGAGTAGTTTTAATAGTGCATTTTCATTCACCTTAGCTTCGTACGATTACCAATCTACATTCTCCGACATAAAACTGCTCAAGTGTGACTATTGTGTCCTAAGCGTCTCTGCTGAAATCGTCTTCCTCCAGAATCACCACTATTTTCCTTCCATCGATTTTACATAATTTTTATATTTTCATATACAAATATCAATTATTAATTATTGTAATATTTTTATTTTATTGGGTATTATATATTGACTTTTTCTTTTATTTTATATAAAAACAGTGAAAATTTATCTTATATTTGGGGCCTGAAAAATTCTACATATTTGGGAGCTCTATTACAAGGTCTAATCCATATGCATTGCGGTTGGGCCTTGGGATGGTGTTTGTAAAAGCTTCTAGAAAAAAGAAAAAGAAGTTGGCCCTAACACTTATGAATTAAGTTAAAGGGCAAATTATGCTCAAACCCTGATGTGTGATCAAATTACGAAAAAAATCTCTTTTGTTTGGGTAATTACAGTCACTCCTCTTCTTAAATATTTTTATATAGAATTTATGTAATTCAATTATTTACTGAACCAAATCGTATATTCAGTTCGGTAAACATTATGAAATATTGGAAACCGAAATTTTGATTCGGTTTTACCGATCTAACATCCCTAAATTTACATCTGAAGTGATATTTTCGTAAAATAATACATAGTTGAGGAGAGTGGCTGTAATTACTTAAACATGAGGGAATTTTCATAATTTATCCATAACTCAGGGGTGGTCGAAATTTGTCCATTAAATTAATAAAAAATGTTAATTTCTAAAAGTTTGAGGCATAGTTCTATAAAAATAAAAATAAAAATCAATTTTAAGAGAAATGCGTTTTATATTTAACTCAAAACAACTTATTTTAAAAAAAAAAATCAAATTTAATATTGGAAAACACATTAATTGTGATACCGAGCCTACCCAAAAAAAAAAAAGGCTCAGAATCACGAAAGTGGCCTCAGTCAATTAATAAAAGTTGACCAAAAAAAGGTTCTAGACTCTTCCACAACATTCCAAACCGCCCTATTCCGCAGTCGCTATATAAACCAGCCGCGTCGGCATCGCATTTTTCCTATTATTTTTTATTTTTTTATATTTATTTTCAGAAATTATATTATAGCGCAAAAAAAAAAAAAAAAGTAGATGGCTTCTCCAGATTCCGACTCATCGCCGCCGTCCCTGGAGGAGCTAAGTTCAAGAGGCGCCTACGCGCTCCTCCTCCCCTGGATCATCGGCATGGGGGCTGCCGCCAACTCATCCCCGCGCGAGGTCGCGGTGTTCGTACACCAACCAAGCAGATCGATAACCCTAATGGAAGGATCCATCGACATCGAATCTCTCATGCGGGAGATCCCGTCGCTAGAGAAGGAAGGCCCCTTACCCGCATCCAAAGCCTCAATCGACGCCCTTCCCCGGGTCGAGATATCGGAGCCCGGTCTGGAGTGCGCGATCTGTCTGTCGGAGTACGAGGTCAACGCCGGAGAAGAATTAGTCAAAGAGATGCCGTGTAGACATAAGTTTCACTCCGGTTGTATCGATAAGTGGCTCGGGATCCACGGATCGTGCCCGGTTTGCCGGTTCAGTATGCCGGTCGACGAGGAGGAGGAGAAGAAGGAAAGTGAGAGTGATGAGAGGTTAGGGTGGAGAATCCACGTGTTTCTTCGTCGGGGCAGAAGAAGGGCATCCGGTTCGGATATGGATGTTGATTCGGGTCGGGACGAGGATCCGGATTCGGAAAGTGGAAACGATGATGACGTGGAAGGTGATGGCGGTGATGAGTCGCCAGCTCAGGACATGGATGTAGATGATAGTGATTGATTTCATTTAATTTTTTTTATTATTTATTTTGGGTGAATTAATTTACTTTACTTTTGTAGCGGTTTTATTATTTTGAAATTTAGTTTGATTAGGTGGTGAAAGTTTTTGTACATATACGGAAGAAGTAATTTATTCAAGAAACTTTGGAGAAGATGAAAATTTTTGGTTTCTTTTGCACATACATTATACTTGTAACAATTCATTTTTATCACTAAGATCTATACTTGTAACATTATTTTTGTTACTGTGAAAATTAATTTTTTGGGATCTGTGCAATTTATTTTGAGTTCGTCACACATGGTTATATGATTCACTACGAATTTTTTCATGTATTATAACCGAATCACATCTTTAGTATCGATTTGATATCCAAGTTGACTCCTTCCCACAATAAAGATTGAAGTTTTATCAACCAAAACACCAACAAATGTAAAGATTGAAGTTTTATCAGCTGAAACAGTAATCCTAGTACGGAATCGCGACTAAGTTGACTCCTTCCCACAACAAAGATTAAAGCTTCATCAACCGAAACACCAAGAAATGTAAAAATTTAAGTTTTATCAGCTGAAACAATAATTCTATATCGAAATCGCGACCAAGTTGACTCATTCCCACAACAAAGATTGAAGCTTTATCAACCGAAACACCAAGAAATGTAAATATTGAAGTTTTATCAGGTGAAACAGTAATCCTAGATGAAATCGCGACCAAGTTGACTCATTCCCACAACAAAGATTGAAGCTTTATCAACCGAAACACCAAGAAATGTAAAAATTGAAGTTTTATCAGGTGAAACAGTAATCCTAGATGGAAATCGCGACCAAGTTGACTCATTCCCACAACAAAGATTGAAGCTTTATCAACCGAAACACCAAGAAATGTAAAGATTGAAGTTTTATCGGCTGAAACAGTAATTCTAGATCGAAATCGCGACCAAGTTGACTCATTCCTACAACAAAGATTGAAGCTTTATCAACCGGAACACCAAAAAAATTGTAGAAATTGAAGTGTTATCAGCTGAAACAGTAAACCTAGATCGAAATCGCGACAACAACTTATGTAATAAAGACTCAAAATCTAGAGCAAAAGCGTAGTCAATATGTTCATACATACGATATGAACTTGATACGAACTTGTTATTTGGGCTCTGTTTATCTTATGGGCTCTATAGCTTCGGATCAAAAAGTATTATTTTGGGCCATTATTTCAAGAACCATTCTATTTGGGCCATCAAAATAAGAAAGTCTTTTACATTTAAACCAATTATGGGCCCAATGTCCTAAATCCTCAATCCATTATCATAAATTACGATCACCTTCTTCGACTGTCTGTATGCATGCATTAAAATGTTGAAAAAATATATTAGGATTGGTTAATGTGTTCTTTAATGGCTACATGGTGAAGGTTACATAGGCTGGTAAATACTAAAGATTTAACGAATGTATTTCACGCGGTATAACATAGTATAAACTGCTTGGACAAATTTTATTGGGACAAAAGTTTATAGGATATGCTCTATACTTTTATTGCAGTGACACGTGTCGTTTGACGGGCCAAAAAACAAAAATGCCAAAAGTATATTTAGAAAAGAAAAAATTAAAAAGAAAAAAGAAAAAAGAAAAGAAAAAGGGAGGCGGCAAACGACAGTGGATTTCCACGAATAATTCAGATTTGTTCCGTGATTGTGAGGACCGATAAGTAGCTTGAAGAAAAAGCTCTTAATTAATTATTTGCTTAAGTACTAATATCTCTAATTGCACCAGCTCAATTAGTATATAATTTCTCCACATGTTGGGTCATGAGCCCGATTAGAAGAACACGATTACGAAAGTCAATCACCTTCAAATAAAGAGGGTCCAACAAATTAATCTCAACCCGATTAACAAGGTATAAATATGATTTAATCATTTATCAAACGTACGCCCTATTATCTGAACAATACTACAATCTTATTTTCTCAACTACTTCACTATCCACACGTCTGACTTGAGCGTCAGAGGGGTTTCTACCGGATCAATCCCGACTTAGTTCACGTCTTCTCTGTTCGCAAGTATCTCAGGACTATCTAGCTCGTGAGCAAGTGATCCACTTTGCTCATTTAAGATGATTTATTTCTAGCATCATCAAGTACTTTTAGTAATTTTAATTTGTAACCTTTTAAATTATAGGATATGATCGTGCATATATATATATATATATATATATATATATATATATATATATATATATATATATATATATATATATATATAAATATATATATTGCATCAATGAATCCAATGTCTTAATCATGATCATTGAGATACTACACCGGGTAATAATTGATGTGGTTACACAATCACTACTATACAACAAGGTGTGTGTGATTATGCCCAGATTAACAGTTAATTATTTTCAAATAAACCCTTAATCATTGATTGAAAAGCAATATTAAATGAACCAAACATAAAAGTTTGCTCTTTTAATTTGGAGAAATTGATTATAATGACCTCAATCCTTGTCACCCAATAATGGGAAACACGAATTAAAACCAATTACAAAGTGGTTCCAAATGAAAGCAAAAGCACCAAACACTCAAAAGGCTTAAAAGGACAAGGCATATATATATATATATGGGTTTTTTGCAAGAACCACCCTTGTGTAATCTCTAATTGCTAAAAAACCCCTTGTGTTAAAAAAATTAGCAAGAACCCCCCTATGAAAGTTAGTCAAAGCCAATAAAGTCCCTAACATCTTATCGTGTTCTGAACGCGCTCATTGTGCGGCTGGGATGCATATTTTGACCTGAAAAAATATAAATACCCTTTAAATAAAAAGTGGAAAATTACATATTAGCCTCAAAATTTTCATAACCCCAAATTGAAGCTTTAAGTATTTTCAATTCAGTCCTTGACAATTTCTAAAACGCCCTCTCTCCAAATTATCTCCTCCCCAATCAAACTTTCCACAATTTTCACGCAAAACACACACACAGTGCTTCCTGATGATGCCTCCTTTGCAAATATATTTTTTTTCCGGCAAAATGTTTGGAAGGTACCTCACCAGAACTCCCCACTCCCAAATCTGACAAATGCCAAAGGGGAAGGTAAGCGGTCTCCTTTCCTCTGTTCCATCTCTCCGGAGAAACTCCGACCATTTCAACCGGCGACATATCCACAATTCCGTCGACGAAGAAGGGGCACAAGCATGTTGAGTATGGGGCGGCGGCGGCGAATGGGTATGGTGGTGACGGGGGCAGCCTATGGGGGCAGAGTATGGGGCGGGGGCAGCGGCGGATGGAGGTAATGGCGGTTGGGTATGGTGGTGACGGCTAACACCGGCAGAGTATGGTGCGGCGGCGACGACGGGTGGAGGTAATGGCGGTTGGGTATGGTGGTGGAAGATTGAAGGAAGAAGGGGAACAGTAAAAATGGCTTATTTGATGGTTGTTGAAGAAGAATTATTTTGGGGTGGGAGTGGGTCAACGGGGAAGAGAAAAGACTTCTCTATTTTTTATTTTTTTTTCACAAATTTTTCAATTGGATTTTCTGTATATTGCATTTTTTAATGAAGGTTAATTTTGTAATTTCATTCAAGTCAACAATTAAATCTGATAAAAAGGGGCGGTGTGCTATATAAAACCAAACGTAAGGGGGTATTTGCTAATTATTTTATCATAAGGGCTTTTATGCCAATTAGAAATAACACAGGGGGGTCTGTGCTATTAGCTCATATATATATATATATATATATATATATATATATATATATATATATATATATATATATATATATATATAAATTATAATGTTCACTTGGAAAAAACCAATGAAATATTGATATTCCAAAAACCCCTTCCACTAGAATTGTAAGTTCATGCACATTGTAATTATACAAACCATTTCACGATTTTTTTAATACGCATAAAAATCAGTTTAAATAAAAAAATTCGATGCATGGATGTTTTTTTATAAAATAGCTTGAAGCAGCTTGTTTTAAGTTAAGCGAAAACATAAATTGATTTTACAAAAATCTAAAAACAGATTAGAAGTTGTTTCTAAAAGTTTTTGAAACCCACCTAACAAATAAAATGATCATTAAGTAAACATTAGCTCTGATAAGTAAAATGATTAAGATCAATTAAACCTATCAAAAGGTGTTAAATGCAAATGATTTATTGGCTAGGGATTTTTGAAAAATTGTTACAAAAAGGGCAAAAGAGTAAAATAAAAAAAAATGGCTAGCTGATTCTACACGTATGAATGGGGTTGGCTTAAGGTACCACACTTTAATTTATTTTTTATTCACTTTAAACAAATGGCTTTTTGTTATCCACAGAAAAGGAAAAAATAAATTAAAAGGAAAATTCAAAAGTCTGGAAAAGGATATAATCTTTTTAGAGAGAGAAAAAGTTGGCCAAAAAGTGGTGAGTCAGTCCACTTTTCAGCACCGAATAATAAATAAATAAATTTAGTAAAAGAAAAAGGTGGAGCACAAGATCTCAAGGCCACATACAATTTGTGGCTCAGAATTCATCTCCTTTTCTGACGTGGCAGTTCAACATTACACCTTTTCAGATCCATCTCTCTCTCTCTCTCTCTCTCACACACACACACACACTCACCTTTGTCCGAACGACAGTGTATTCATCAGAATTCAGAGCACGCATATACATACACACATACATACAATACATACACGCAGAACCCCATATAAGCCTTTAAAGAGGTGGAAAAAAGAACACGCAGTTACACTCTCAGTGCGTGTCAGATCTTCTATTGTTTTTTCTTTGTTTGTTGTACTTTGGTTTTTCTAGTTTAGGTAAAATGTCTGAATTTAAAGACCCCAAGATAAAGCTTTTTGGCAAGACCATTCAAGTGCCAGATAGTTCCGCCGCGGCGGCGGCGGCGGCGGTGGAGGCGGCGAGTGTTGAAAACGGTGAATCTGTCTCCGGCGAGGCTGCTGGAGAAGATAGCTCTAACCAAGATCCTTCGTGTACATCTGATTCTATGTCTGAAGATAGCAATCTGAACAGGGATGCAGAGGAAGAACAATCACCGGAGGTATGAATGTATCAATTGAAATTAATTTACCTTTTAAATTTCTGAAGACAACCCTTTTATTGATATGGTGTCAATTTTAATGGGTCAATCTTGATTTTGAATTTCGATTGCTTCTTCAGAATTTTGAATTTAGGGTTTTCAAGATGCAATGAAATGTGAAAAGGGGTACTTGGTAAAAAAAAAAAAAAAGCTCTGTTCTTGCACTACTAACGTTTGTTTTAGTAAAGATTTAATATATATAGGAATTAAGAACATGCTATATATTTGAATTATTTGCTGTTTTTTCCCAACCTCGTACTGTTTATGCTTTAAGAAATGGCCATTTTCACTGAGTTCGGATCCATCCTTAAAATTGAGTTCTAACTGAGCCTGGTTTAGTTGTGGAACTCAGATTCAGAGTAACTTGTCTGCATCTGCTATGATAGTTCTTGTAAGAACCTTATTCGTCTTTGATATTGACTTCTAACATGGCTTTATTTTGGTCGGGGAGATTCGGTATTACTTCCTATGTAAGTTCCACTGTCGACAAATTCGATTACTAATTAATAAGTTATATGAAATCGTTGTGTACGAAAATTACCCTTTCTTTTTTGTCCTAATTGGTTACTTCCTATGTAAGTTCAACTGTCGACAAATTCGATTACTAATTAATAAGTTATATGAAATCGTTGTGTACGAAAATTACCCTTTTTTTTTTGTCCTAATTGGTTGCCTTCTTTGTCGATACAGCTTCGTGGTTGCTTTATTTGGGTGAGTTCGTTTTAGCATTAGAAGAACCCATTTTATGAATTTGATCGATTAATAGAACATCTCTCTAAACATCTTATTTTGTAGTGTCTTGGATTTTTTATGAAAAAAAAGGCAATACAAATATTAGAAATTTCTCGTTTTTACGTAATTCGATTCATTGTCACGTTGAGCTTAAACATTCGCAACTGATCTCAATGATACATCTCTATTGCATGCAGAGTCTTTCGGATCCTCTTAAACAAGATCACCCAAAAGGGGAATCAAAAGATTCCATTCACACTCAACCAATAATCGAGGACTCAAACGAAGCTTCCGAGACGACAAGCAACTCACAACAAGACAAAACCCTCAAGAAGCCCGACAAGATAATCCCTTGCCCCCGCTGTAACAGCATGGAGACAAAATTCTGCTACTTCAACAATTACAACGTCAACCAACCTCGTCACTTCTGCAAGAACTGCCAGCGGTACTGGACAGCTGGCGGCACCATGAGGAATGTCCCTGTCGGAGCGGGCCGCCGCAAGAACAAAAACTCCACCCCGCAATTCCGCCACCTCATCGTTCCGGAAGCTCTACCCAACGGGGGCCACCACCCCCCAGCCTTAAACCCTAACGCCACCCTCCTAACATTCGGCTCCGATTCTCCAACTCCCCTATGCCAATCCATGTCATCGGTTCTCCACATAAACGGGCCTCCCCACAAACCCGAAGAACAACGAGAGGCTGACGTGGCATGTCATAATAAAACAGGCTTGCCCGAATTGATGCCGAATTACCACCCGTTTCCTCCCGGGGGCCCGTTGCCCTACCCGTGGAACCCCGTCCAGTGGGCCCCTCACGTACCGCCACCTGGCATGAGATTTCCCGTGCCGTTTTATCCTACGCCATATTGGGCTTGTCCAGTACCGGGCCCGTGGAATGTTCCTTGGGTTATCCCACCTCCAACCTGTGGGCCCGCTTCTCCGACTCTTGGAAAGCACGCGAGGGAAGATAACCTTCCGGAAGCTTCCAGTACTTCGGAAGAGGGTGGATCAGAGAAGTGTTTGTGGTTCCCTAAAACGTTGCGGATTGACGACCACGGAGAAGCTGCCAAGAGTTCAATTTGGGCGACTTTAGGTTTAAAGAACGACGGGGTTGACTCGGTTGTTGGTGGGGGTCTTTTCAAGGCGTTTGTGAGCCAATCGAAGGGGGATGAAGAGAAGAGTCATGTTTCGGAAGCTTCCGCGGTGTTGCAGGCTAATCCGGCGGCGTTTTCGAGATCGGCGATTTTTCACGAGACCTCGTGAAAATTCGATGATTCGGTTAGGAGATTTTATGCATTTCATGTGGTTTGCTAAGTACTTTGTACATAAAAACTTGTGAGATAGTGAGAGTTTAGAATAATATATAGTAAAGAGATTTGTGTAACAGTATTCCACATGATTTGAAATAAGTGGGAAATGTTTTTATCAGTTTTCTTGGTTCTATTTGCATAAGCCTTACACAATGGAAATGCTTCTCTCATAAGTTTAACTTTAATTCTATTTTATTATTATTACATGTTATTTATTATCTCAATTTAAACAACATCAATTAAATCAATATTTCCAAGAAAAATGAATCTCAACAGTGTAGGGATTCGGTTAGGGACGAAAACTGGAACGAATTTTATGAATTATGTCGAATTCAACTGCAAAAATGTTATAATATTCAATAGCATTATTCACAATTTCTAAATATTTGACTCTAGATTTCTTTTTTTATAACACAATCTGATTTTAATTTTCCAAAATAATTTAGAATGATGTCTTCACCAAAATTTACACTGAAAAAAAATAAATAAAAAAAATCCCATTGTTGATGAGTTGTATTTTAGATTACTACAAGTGAAAAGCGCTACTACTTACATAAAACGCAATTTCTAAACAGAATTCCTCAGCTTCTTGATGAGTAAGGGTTCGTCGAATCCTCATGCGCCACGTGTTGCCCTTGCATTGGTTGATTTATTTAAACGCGTAATTAACTAATTAAAACGTCAATTAATTAAGAAAACCTTGAATTTCCGGGAAATTGCACTAATAAATTTTCTATTAGCAGTCAACTGAATTAGTCCATGACGACTCCACATTCCACTTAAAATATCATAGTCTAATTAATTATTTATTAATTAGTCCAATACAGACAACAAAAATTCCACAAAGGAAACTAATTTTCCTCTTGTCACCACACAAGCAACTTCCTCCCATTCGAATACACATGACTTTTTCCCCACACACACACATATATGTATCTATATATATCTATATATAATGTGCATGAAACTCGGAATATATACACATTAGAGATTTGTAATTAAGTATTAATTATCAATTAGCCATGTCTTTGAGCAATCTTAAATACCAATTCCCAGTTCATCAAATTATATCCCTAAATATAAACACAATCCAACTCGCTCTTCTGATAATAGGATTGATTAAATTCCTCTTGCTCCGCATAATCCTCGACCGAAAAAGGATTTCCCATTTTTTCGTGAAATTTAAATCTCATTTCTTGAGTTCCGATTCAACCCTAATAACCGATAATAATTTCGAGCAATCACCCGAGAAGAAGAGAGTCGATCATCATGAATACGATAACGATCGTATTTTCTGCAGAGAAGAGACGGAGATTGTTTTAAGAAGCTTAGGAATGTTGATCGGAAATGGTGGCGAAGAAGAGGGATCGAAGAATATTCCGGCGAGATTGGACGTATTCGAGATTTTTGAGGAGGAGAGAAAACCGAGGTTGGATGAAGTGAAAGAAGCTTTCGATGTGTTTGATTATAACAAAGATGGATTCATCGATGCGAACGAGCTTCAAAGGATTCTATGCGCTCTGCGTTTGGACGAAGGTTCGGAGATTGAGAATTGCACGAGGATGATTGGTGCGTTCGACGAAAACGGAGATGGATTCATAGATTTCGATGAATTTGTCAAATTCATGGAAATTAGCTTTACTTAATTAGAATTAATTAACTATTCTTTTTTTTTTTCATTTATTATATTGATAATTGCTCAACTATATATATTATTAGATTTATTTTACAATATATTGTTGATATCATTTATTAAATTGATAATTTGAGAATCAAATAATATGGAATCAAAACATGAGTCGCAAAATGGTAATTAACTTCATTAATTAATTAAATAATAGTCCCTCCGTTCCAAATTAACTGTCGCGCATTAGGGAGTTTTCCTTGTTCCATATTATCTGTCACTTCAAAATTCCAATGATGCATTAATTATTGTTTTCTCAACTATGCCCTTATTAGTTATTACTCTTAAATAGTTGAGATATAATTAATTACATGGGTATTTTAGTCATAATATATGTATATTTTCTTAAAATCCACGCATATTTATTAATTTTCTTAATATATACGCAACAACTTAAAAGGACAATTATTTTGAAACGGAGGGAGTAATTAACTGATCATGAGCCTCCAACTCCTAAAAAATCTATAAACGTAGGTTTAGCAGCATTAAATTTAAGAAAACCACCGGAATATTCTAATTGGTGGTACTCATCATCAGCAGCACCAAATGATATTCGCGATGATGCTGATTCCGGCGGCGGGGATGAGTAATATTCTTCTGTTGCGCTCCTCATACTCCTACACCTGTTCCCGCACCCTGTTTAATTATAATCACACTAATTAATTCATTTTTCAAATCACACACACACACACACACACACACACACACACACACACACAGACACACACGGGTATGAGAAAAATATACTGAACGTACCAGAAGACAAATCTGATGCAGAGACCTTGCCCATCTGCAGGTGATGACGTGTCGCACTACTATTGGTGGTCAGTTTTGGAGTAACGGAAGTTCTGTGTTTCTGTTTTCTGGCGGTTAAAACATGCCAGTGGTTCTTGACGGCGTTATCCGTCCGTCCAGGAAAAAACCGCCTGGAAATAAAAGCCCATTTGTTGCCGTAAACACTGTGAGCCGCCATTAATCTCTCCTCCTCTTCTTCCGTCAACTCTCTTTTATTTATATTCGGATCCAGCTGATTATACCACCTCAATCTACAACTCTTACCTTCATATACATATATTTTATTAATTAATTCCTCATCACTCAAATTTAATCAAATAAAAATAAATATTATACCCGATCTAGATGATAAGTGCTGCAGCTTTTCGGAAATGAAATTCCAGTTGTGAGGGCCGTACGCGGCGACGAGTTCTCTTAGCTTTGCATCTTCACAAGGTTTCCAGTGCCCTTTACCACAAACTGATTTTTTGTTCATTTTTTCCATTTTTTATTCTGTATATTTTGATGATGGTGGCATGCATGCAGCTAGGGTTTTCACCATGCACCACGTACTGTAATATTAGTTGTCTGGTTTAACGTAACACTGCAACTGCTGCTGCATGGAGAGAGATCATCATATATTTATATTAAAAGAAAAAAAAAAAAGGTGTTTTATAATTAATTTAATTTAATTTTAATAATAATTGGCACAGAAATCTACACGATTGAGTCATCGTCTACAAAGGGGAGGGCCTGGTTTTAGTAGTGATAGGCCAAGTACTGAACCTGACCTCTAATTTGACTTGTGTTTCAACCTAGCTTCTTAAATGCTATTATATATATATATATATATATATACATAATAATTATTATAGACCAATAATAATAATATATTATTATTAATAATAATTAGCAGACATTTATGATTTATGACCAGAAATGGGTGCAGGTCTCACAAATTATACTTGGAAGAAAATTCTCGTTTTGAATCTTGCCCTAATTAGTGACCTATGTAGTTATAAAGATCTCAAAATATCGTAGGGGTAATTTAGGTATTTTATTTCTTGATTTTTTTTTATAAATATATTAACTTTAAAGGAGAGCTATTGATTTGAAACTTATTGTCAAAATGAATTATTAATCCAAACGAACTCAATAAAATTGTTACTTTAATTATATATGTGGAAATAGCTTATGAGTTAGTTAAGGTAGGTATGTTAGTTAAACTTTTTCATTCATGGAATTATACTAATGAATTCATTCTTATTTAGTTTTAGTTCTATGTTAGACATCAATATTAACTAAATGGTTTATTCTAATTAATTTACTACATAGTTAATATATAGGGGCTAGCTGCATGTGTAGACCTCAACTAAAAATAAAATTGGGTGCATTGAAACAAGCCCATAAGTGGAAGTGGTCCAGGGGAGCAGGACCCTCATTAATTTAACCCCCTTAACTCAGCCCAATTTATAAAATACACCCCAACCTATCTGTAACTACGTACTGAAATCACTCTACCCTGGTTGGCTTTATTTTTGTCTTACACCAACCATCTCACGGTGTGCTTGTTTACGTAATCTTTTTAATCCTAGTAAATATTTCCCGAAAAATACTGGTATAATCCTGCATATGTCGGCATATTGAACGTAGCCAGGCAAATTATATTGTTTAAAAAATGTCTATGTATGGTATGATAGTTCATATTAGCAATCGAACAAGTCTATTAACACTGTAATGTGATGTTGAAGGAAAATATGTTATTGTAGAAGGCATACCAAGACGACCTCATTTAAGATGCTGCTCTTAGGGGTAAAATCATACTGTATTGGGGTGGGTGTAAGAACAAAACAAACTTTGAGAAAATTTTGGTAATTACGAAATGATTGAGGGTCTCTTCATAATTTATCATAACTTTAAGGGTGTTTTTGTGATTTAAACTATTAGTTATGACATAGACTTCGAGTTAGGCTCTATCTTTCCTGACACATTTGACCCAAAATTCAATAATACAGTAACAATAAATAAATAAATAAATAAATTGATTGCTAAAAATTATTATTTATTGGGCTTTGCACTTAAAAGTTTGGCCCATAACCAAGCTGGGTTGATCCATTTCATAGTCTGTGAAAAAACATTAAATTGGGCCATACACGTGGCAATATATTGTGGGCTTTTGCTACGATTATCCTATTTTCGGCCCATTTTTTTTTTTTTATTTGTTATTAATATTTGAATTGTAAAACCTAATTTTGATTTTAAAAATGACTTTTAAACTTGATGGATTCATTTTTAGGCTAATTATTTTTAGGACAAATGTACGTTGCTTTACAAATTTAGGTGTTGATATTTTGATGAACTAAATTTTACATGTGAATTTTTTTTTTTTATTTTAATAATAAACGTCCTAAAATAAAATTCCGAATATTTGTCCTACCCACAATGAATTAAATGCAATATAAGTTAGGAAGCTTTTTCGTGGAATCCTCCTATTGACAGAATGAAACGTGACAATTGAATTTATGGTGCCATTTAAATTGGACCACATTTGACACTGACACTTTTTGTCATCGTACCACTTTCTTCCCCAACAAATACAAATTATTAATTCATTGCTCTACTATTTTTTTTCTCAGCTTTTTCCCCCTTTTTTTTCTTTTTCTTTTTTTTTGGCCTTGCTGAAAAATAATTGTCATTCTTGAAAACGAAAAATAAAATTGGGACCAGAAGTTAAAAGAATTAAAATTACCACCGACAAAGTTGAGTAAGAAAAAATAAAGTTACAATTCATAAAAAGAAAAACTAAATCAATCAAATGTAACTCCAATTAAATTGATGGCTGATGCATATTGCACATATAATATAACAAAAGATATTTAAATATGTTTTAACAAAAACAAGCCGACAATAAAATCATCAGAACTTAAATTT